>NC_142584.1:75008492-75160007 GCF_965207765.1 Zootoca vivipara | reverse complement strand
TATATGCTTTATATTGAGGTAGTAGTGCAGGAGATTAATATAGAACTCTGCATTACGTTGTTTTAAACTACATGCTATGTGGCCCTCAGAACAATTCACCATCACAGTCTGCATGTGAGCGAATAGAAATCACATTATAGAATGTGCTATTGGAAAGCCTCTGATTTCAGAAACCACAGACTTGATCCACATAGCTTTGAATTTTATGTGCCGGTCATAATACTTGAATCTTGATTCACACAAGCCTGCATTCTATATGCTGTTCAGCTAAATAATGTCCATGATGCATGTTTAACTTCAGCATGCACCATTTACAGATACAAGTGCTGCTGCTTATCTTTAAGGCCTCACACAGCTTGAGATCCAAGAACTAGCTAAACCTATGGTCCCCAGAGTGATACCAGTGGTTGCAATGGCATTCTTGGGAACTTCCTCTTAAGTCCACGAAGTCTCCAACCCCCTTGTTGCATCCTGTTACGTTTTGCCTAATGCACTTTGCTTCAGATTTCCAAGTAGAACCTGGATGCTGCCCAGGGACGTAGCCAGGGGGGGGCAGCTCCCCCCATCAAGTAAAAGAACAGATACTTAATTGACTGATCACATTGGTTCTGCCCCCCCCCCAACAAAAGTCCTGCTCCTCAACCAAATTCTGCTCCCCCCTAACAAAAATCCTGGCTATTCCTATAGTCCTGCCCTAAAGTTTTTTTAATCAACTAAATTTATGATTAATTAGTACCACACTGTGCCTTAATAACAGAATGAAAACACAGGCCACAAAGGTAGAAAAGCTACAAACTCATTTCTTAATTAATATAAACTTGACCAACCTGATTACGGGCCATGAATTACCAGTTTGAGATGATATGCTGGGGAATTAAATATCTGCCTGAAATAGCTACTGAATACTCTGGGTCTGGGAAGCCAACGGCTTTGAATCCTTGAAGGGTTTTGCTCATTTAAATGTTTCAAAAATCTGAGATGAAAACAGAAATTATATATTCATAATTGCAAAGCCCTCATGTGAGGGCTTTGGGCTACTGTTACATAATTACAAGAGCCGGTGTGATGTAACAACTATGAAAACAGCAGATAATGACAATTACAGGGTAATGAAAGCAAACAAGATGGTCGTGAAGAAAAGAATTAATGTGTTGCTATAGACACAGAAAGCACAAAGGATTCACCCCAATGGTGTTAACTGCTGATTGAATAAAGAGGAAGGTGGTTCAGCAGCTAAAGTAACATTGCTAGTTCGCTGGAAACTCATTCATATTCACACAGATGGACCAAAAATTGAAAGGCCATATTTTTTTTTCAGACATGACTGACTGAATGAAAAGAACTATATATCCCAGAATCCTCTGCAACATCATGGAGGTTCCAGACACATTATTGGTTTATGTGGGGCTGCCAAAACCTCACCTAGAGATGCATAAAACTCTGAGCTGTTTGCACTTGTTCCTCCACCTGAACAAAGAGGGCCAACAGGGATGGCTTCACCCTTTCCTTCAAAGCACTGCTGTTGTTCAGCAGCAGCTTGGATGAAGGAACATGATGATTATCTCTAAAACCCCACAAGGCTCGGGACCCAGGTATCCATTAGACCAAGGGTAGCCAACATGGCACCCTTCAGATGTTGCTGGACTACAGTTCCCATCATCCCTGACCATTGGTCATGCTAAATGCTGCTTGGAGTTGGAGGGCACACCATTAGCTTACCCCTTTGTTAGACCACTGCCAACCATACCATTCTGTCTGTTCAAAGATATAATTATCAGAGGGTCTCTTACAGTTTTTGAATGGCATCTACTGAGAGAGCATCTTCTCTTAAGTTGCTGTCCTGTCTGGACTCTTTGGTGCATGTTTCTGTAGAATCATAGGTACTCCCACTCTCCATCACTCTTGGACATAGAAGAAATACCTGTAAATGAAAACTAGTGCATTGGGGAGAAAGTTTATAGCTTAATCTGTTTCACATGGTGCTAGTTTGCTACTCTGATGAAGTTGTTGTTTTTAATGGTGCCTCACCTGTAGTTTCAGGATTCTGCCTCTAGCCTACAGTGGCCAGGCAGACACCTCTGGGAAGCCCACAAGCTTCTGCATGCTGGCAGCTAGTAATCAGTGTCATAATGTCTCTGATCCAACCATGACAGCCACTGCTGGATCCTTTCTCAAAGAATTTGACTACATTTCCTCAGAAGGCATAGCAGGTCCTTTGGCTCTCTAGATGAAAAGAGCAGCTGCCCCTTTAAGCTTTGCTGTACGCTTTTAATAACTTCCATATCACACTTTGCCAACAGCAGCATACAGTACCTGGTTGAGTAATTATCAGCTCCCTGCATTCCCCGAGGTTCATAGCCAATCTGACATTCAGAATAATCAGATGAGATTGCTTGGTAGTTCAGAGCAAGTAGGACCATCTGTATCTACATATATTATTACTGCTTGGAAGGTCATATTAGATTTCTGACAGCTTGAACCACAATTAAGTTAAGCAGACATATTCAGTGGCATTTGCTCCTAAGACGCCTGGGACTGCAGCAAGAGGATCAGGCAGCATTAAATCCAAACACACACCCTCAAATGATGTGTATATTCTTTTTAAAATTATAATATATTCAGTATGCATGCTTCGGCAGTATGATTGTTATGTAAACTGTCGTTGGAATCCCTCTAGATCTGGCATCCCCAAACTTCAGCCCTCCAGATGTTTTGGACTACAATTCCCATCATCCCTGACCACTGGTCCTCTTAGCTAGGGATCATGGGAGTTGTAGGCCAAAACATCTGGAGGGCCACAGTTTGGGGATGCCTGCTCTAGATCAAATGGTGGTGTAAAAAGTACAGGAGTAATTTGGGCAATTCAGTCAAATTTGTTTTGTCCAATAAGAAGGTATATAGGCAATAATTACAGTTCCCTCAATATTTGCTTACCTATACAATATAGGGCATTATGTAATGAAATAGTACTGCAGGATTTCCACTTATGCAATGGAACCTCTCCCCCCTGCACCCTCCAAGTCTGCTCCAGAGGGTTGAGAACGGCAGGAACAGATTTGGGATGTATGTGGGGAGTTCCCTTCTGCAATAGAAAGTCCTTGTGCTAGGGGATCAGCATCATGGGATATGCAACCCTAACACAGGTACACACACATTTTTTTAAACAATTGCATTGGCTGCATGAAGTGAACCTGGGGAACAAGCCTTTCCCCATCTTCCGAATCTGTGAGCGGAGGATAAGAAAAAGATTTTTTTTAAAACTTGATCAGGTTTCTTTACTCCCCAAAACAGTAACTCTACTCCAGAAAGAACCTTGAGAAAAGTTCTGCTCGCACGGCTGCCTGCTGCCTATATAATTTGGTTCATTGCCAGGCTGCACTCCTATCCCTGTTTATCTGGGCTCAGGCCCCAGTGAATTCATCACCAGTACTTTCTGCGTGGACTGGATTGCGCGCCAGAAAGCGGTGCCTCCCAAGGCAGCTCTCTACCAGAGAGGGCGCTGTGGTTTCAGAACGCCTACTTGGTTTCCTCTTGGTTCAAACCCTCTATTTCCTCAGCTACTGGCGTGGACGTTGGGCGACGTGATGCTTCCGCCCGGCACTCCCAGCTGCTAAGTCTGCCCTGCGAAGACTCCGCGCGCGCTTAAGGCGCACGTTGTTTACTTTGGCCGCATGGCTTTGCAGAGCTCGGCGGTGAAATTCCGCAGGATCCTGGCTCATTTCCCTCAAGAGCTCAGCCTAGCTTTTGCTTATGGGTCCGGGGTCTTTCAGCAAGCGGGGGCCTCTACCGTGGAAACGGGGGTAAGTGGGCTGCCTGCAATAGACTCCTAGGACGGGAAGGGGCGAGTCCTATGCCTATTATTTAGCTGTAAAACTTGCGAGCGATCAAGCGGCGGCGGCTGTTTTTAAAGTTGTTTTTTCTGCAACCCCCTGAGCAAGGAGCTGGGATGGTTGTGTGTTTTAAGAATAACCCACCCTTCCCCAATTCTACCCTCATGAGTTCAGGAAAACATAATAGAGCTCCCCTCGTTTTTTCGCCATATGCTTCATAGCACCATCCATGCAACACAATCTTTAATTGCAAGTAAAACCAGCACCTAGCGGCGTCTATCAATGCATGTTTATTTGAAAATAGCCATCACTGTCTATAATGGGATTTGCTTCCAATAAACTATGCAGCCACAGTCTCTTAATTGAGGTTAGAGTCTGGCTGTCAGCCTTTAAGTTTAAGTTTCATTCTAAGGTTGCACTCCTATCCCTCTTAGCTTCAACTGTTTTTAACAATTTGTTTCTTAGATGGTTCCTAATCCTAACCATAGTGAATAATGTGTTAATAGTGGCCTGATTGGGTTATCAGTGGAATTGTTCTAAGTCAGAGGTTTTCAACCTTTTTGAGTCCACCGCTCCCTTAACCAACTACATTCTTTCATTCTGCGGCCCCCCTGTGGGGCTCAGGAGCCCAGTTAGGTCGCCCTTTGCCTGCAGAGCTGGCAGCCTCTCACCCTTTTTTGAACACCCTCCCTTGTAGAGTGTTCCCTCAGCCTCCTCTCCTCTCTTGGGAATCCTCCCCTTGGGGGAGAGGATGCAAGAGGGCATCAGAAGAGGGAGAGAAAGAAAGGGGCAGGGGCCAGTGTTGCCCGTGGCACTGACCATCATTCAAGGCACCCCAGGGTGCCACAGCACACTGGTTGAAAACCACTGTTCTAAGTGAACGTCTTGGGCATAGTATCGGATTCAGTTTCTCCTTTAAGTATTAAAACACCACTGAGGCTTGAATTTTATTAAGTGCCATCAGATGCTGATGTGTATCATGTACTCTATCGTTAGCCTGTGTCCAATCCAAAGCCTGCACTTAAATCCCATTGAATTTAGTGAGAACTAAGTTAATGACTAACTCTTCACACTGATTTTAATGGAAACTTTAGTCTGGATTTGAATGGGACCTAATTTAATCTGGATGCAACATGGAGTGGACAAACATGCTTTGTTGGTTGCAGGTGTGTGTGGATGTGCGTTCATGTTCTTATGTGTTACTTCATTTTTTTGTTTCAGAACTTTGTTGCCTTCAGGGGTTTCACATGTTCAGGAGTGTTTTGTGATTGTAAGCAAAAAACCCTATGCATTCTGTCGTCTTTTTTATTTTACAGAACAATATGCTGGACTTTGTGTTTGCTGTTGATGATTCTGTGACGTGGCATATGATGAACCTGTTAAAGAATCGTAATCATTATTCCTTTTTAAAATATTTTGGGCCCAAGCCAATCAGTAACGTCCAGAACTGTGGAGCAGGGATTTACTACAATACACTAGTGCCTTGTAATGGCAGGGTAAGTAATATAGGTGGCATCTTTGCTGTTATTTGGGTATGTCCCCAGTGCACAAGTTTAGTTATTGACTCATTCAGGCTTTTGCTCTGTGAGAGTTTTATTACCAAGACGAAAATTCTTTTGAAAGGCAATATGTTCTATGAAAACAGGATTAATTGATTTAAAATGTAGTTATTTTAATCTTTGTTTTAGATTTTATTTTTTTTATTACAATAAAACAGCTTTTATGACTCTTTCCATCACAAAAGATAGGTTCAAAACTAGGTTAGTTTTGGGACTCCTTCAAGTGAGGTAACTGTTTAAATATCAAGAGACGCCTTGAAGGTTAGCTAAGAGACTCTACAGAAAGGCTTATGGGGAGAACAGGGAAGATACCGGTAAGTGATTTTCCCATGGAAAGTTTCTGATGTGTGCCCCTCTGCTGCTTCTTAGGATGGATTTTAGCAAAAGAGGCAAAAAAAAACCCCCTACCTCTCTCATGCTTTGAGAATTATTTCCCCAAAAGAATTTTCAAAAGATTCAGCCTTTGTGCAAATCTATTTTGCTTTTGGCAGATGTATATTTGTCTTTTATTTACACTTAATGTGATCCAGCTCTCATTTTTGCACGTTCCAGGTTATAAAATATGGTGTTATTAGTACTGATGTTCTGATTGAAGATCTGCTTCGCTGGAAGACACTCTATGTAGCTGGACGACTGCAAAAGCCGGTACTGCTAAGACTCGTTTTCTCATTTAAAATGACCATAAACCATAACCACAGGAAAACTATTTCAAAAACATGGTGAAGAGATAAGTGGCCATAGGCTGTTCTCTTACTGTGGTGTTTGGAATGTAAATTTGTGGCATAAGTAAAGTGAAATGCTGATGAAGTTGTTATTGCGTTCCATCTGAGGATTGAACTGCATGTTACATTGTTCATGTTGGTGTTGAAATGGCCACTTCTGTTTTGGAGAAAAAGCAGCTGTGGGACTACAGTCTGAATTGGGCCTCCACAAATTCCTTCCTCTATGTGGCAGTTTGCTCAAGGTGCTGTTTAATTTCAGTGAACAGCACATTTGAAGGCAAATGGCAGTGTTGGCTAGGTGAATTTTCAGCAGGGAGCTACCACAGGGGCCAACACAGGAACACATTCCTAATCAGGGAAGCTCACCACTACTTTTTCTTTAAAATAAGAGTCTAAACCACTGAGCCTCTTGGGCTTTTGCCGATCAGAAGGTTGGTGGTTCGAATCCCCGCGATGGGGTGAGCTCCCGTTGCTCGGTCCCAGCTCCTGCCAACCTAGCAGTTCAAAAGCATGCCAAAAATGCAAGTAGATAAATAGGTACCGCTCTGGCAGGAAGGTAAACGGCGTTTCCGTGCACTGCTCTGGTTTCACAAGAGGTGGCTCAGTCATGCTGGCCACATGACCCAGAAAAACTGTAGGCAGACAAACGCCGGCTCCCTCAGCCTGTAAAGCAAGATGAATGCTGCAACCCCAGAGTCATCTGTGACTGGACTTAACTGTCAGGGGTCCTTTACCTTTACATTTTAATGAAGTACACCTTCTAAAAACAAAACCATGCATCATGTAGTGGCCTGGTTTGAATGTAGCATTAAACCATTGTTCGATTTGAATGAGCAGTATGGTGGTGAATGCTGGTCTCCTCCCTTGGTGTGCAACTGAGTCTGCCACCATGAGTGACAGGCAAGAACAAACCTTGGGAGGAAGCGCACTGTAACCTTGGGTTTGGATAGCACAGCAAGCTGGACTTGGGCTTGTTGTATCTGTGGCATAGTAGCAGTGGAAGAGAAGTGCCTTGGGAACACTTGAGCAGCATGCACCACCACACTGCTTATATGCATCAAACCATAGCTTGATTTGAATTATGATTTACCATAATATGATGTGTGTGCGGAACTAATGTATGTAGTTTGACAAGTAACATCAGAGTTTTGGAACCAGATTGTACTGTCCTTTGCCAAGGCGTTGGAAGCACATGCGAGTTACCCTGCAACAGGTACATTGGTATCCAACGGGAGGCCGTTAACCCTTGGCTCTTGTTTCCTCCATTCCCACATCTGTCACTGTGACCTTTTTGCACTCTTGGGAAAGAACTTGGAAATGCCCGGTCTATATTTAAACATATTATTGATCATGTTTGCATGCTTCCAGGAGTTCAGGGTAGTGAATACAGAGTTAAGCTGAAAGATAATAATTTCCCAAAAGTATTGTGTGAGTTTTATACTTGATAGAAGATCTTAACCCATTTCTCCTTAACAGTTGGTCACACCAGTTTACTGGTGTCTTTAAGTCACAGGTAGGGACGCGGGTGACGCTGTGGTCTAAACCACTGAACCTAGGGCTTGTTGATCGGAAGGTCGGCGGTTCGAATCCCCACGATGGAGTGAGTTCCCGTTGCTCGGTCCCTGCTCCTGCCAACCTAGCAGTTCAAAAGCATGTCAAAGTGCAACTAGATAAATAGATACCGCTCCGGCGGGAAGGTAAACAGTGTTTCCATGCGCTGCTCTGGTTTCGCCAGAAGCAGCTTTGTCATGCTGGCCACATGACCCGGAAAAACTGTCTGCGGACAAACATCGTCTCCCTTGGCCAGTAAAGCGAGATGAGCGCCGCAACCCCAGAATCATTCACAACTGGACTTAACTTTCAGGGGTCCTTTACCTTTACCTTTTTTAGGGTACCTGTGGCTCTCTAGATGTTGTTCGACTCCAATCCTATCTCTGGCCATGCTGGCTGGTGCTGACTGTAGCTCAACTGCAACAATATATAGAGTGTCACACTCCCATACTCCGAATCCGGTGCTTTAAGGATAAAGAGTACTGAGCTTTAAAAGTGCCTGGTAAAGTGTCAGTGACAACTGCACAGAGTTCATGTCAAGTGTTCCAACTGACCACTAGATGGAAGCAGAGTTAAGTCAAAAGGAGAGAGAGAGAGAGAGAGAGAGAGAGACTCTAAATTCAACTTGGAATTCTGATGACAGAAAGGGGTGGGTGGGGTTGGGAATCTGCTTTGGGTATACAGTCATACCTCGACAACTGAACGCTTTGACTTCCTAAGGTTTTGACAACCCCTGGAAGTATTTTCTCCCAGCGTGCACGTTCTTCGCCTGCGCAGAGCGGCGCGCGCGGTCGGCACATACGCCGAAGCGTGAAATTGCGCTTCGCACATGCACTGAAGCAGCGCTTGACATCCGAAAACCTCGACTTACGAAGACGGCCGCAGAATGAATCGTCTTCGTAAGTCGAGGTACCACTGTAGTCTTAAGTGATACTTTTTAGTTGCCTATGAATTCCCAGCTGACTTCTTCTTGTATTTTAATGTATTTAATATATATTTAATATTCTTCTGCTACAACATATGACATCATTAGTAGGAGTTGGTGGAAAGTATTTGTTGGTCCTTTCCAGTAAACTTCATGGAAGATACAGGTGAAACTTGGAAAATTAGAATATCGTCGAAAAGTGCATTTATTTCAGTAATGCAACTTTTTATTTTATTATTATTATTATTTTTACAAATGCTTTCTTTTGGAAATTCCACAGTAATAAAACAAATAGTTACAATAATACAAAAAAAACCATTTCTATTACATTTCATTAATTACATTCCATTTATAATTGACCCACCTAACGACAAATAATTACAATTACAACAAATAAAGGCTTGACATATCTTGCTTTGCATGTCATGCATCTATCTCATATATTGGTTTCACCTTTTAAGTTGTGTTACTGAAATAAATGCACTTTTTGACAATATTCTAATTTTCCGAGTCTCACCTGTACTTTTTCTTGCCTTTGATTTTCAGAACAAAACAAGCCCACTCTTCTTAGTTTGTCTGTGTTACAAGTTCAGAAAACAAATGAGCATTCATGTTGCTATTCTTCTGGGGACTAAGTAAAACTTAAGTTTGCAATTTCATCAAATATTTATTTAGTTTTAAAAAACCCTTCAACTGAAGTTCCTCAAGCAGTGTACAATTTTTTTTAAATAAAAACATAGTTATATGTTTGAGTGTTTGTTCTAATTCCCCTATTCATTTCTCCCAGGATTCCACCATTTTGCAATGTGCATGGGAATCACTGGTTTCAAAGTCGCTTTATAAAAAATATATCAACTTTCCATATGCAGGGAGATCTTGAAGAGTAATGCTTCCATTCAGTCTAACCTAGTGAGTATTTTCCAGTGGAATGACCTCTGGGAGGACTGTACCACATAGGACATAGCATGTCTAAATTCGTACCCAGTGTCTCTTTGAAACTTTTGTAAGATCATTCTGTCTGAACAGGCATTTTGTGACTTGGCTTAAGTATGTAGGAAGGTAGATCTCTAGCATTTGTCACACTTTACCTATCTGAAGCCTGCTTTGAACTTCTGGGAATCAGTAAAATGAAAGACAGTGTTTGGTGATGTTGGCCTGCTTGTGCAACAGGACATTGGCTTTCTCAACTTCCCCCTCCAGTCCTCAGTGCCTCTAAAGTTCAGAGCAGATTTTGCTGGTGGAAACTGCAGCGTAGAGGACAGGAAGAAGTGAGCAGGTGCCTACTCATGCTACATTCAATCTTGCCCTAGAAGTGTAAATAAAAACAGAATGCAAATCCAGTAAATCTAAATGCCTTCCGTGGTTCTAGGTTTACTTTCAGTTGTTCCATTCTGGGTCAACATTATCTTCTTTTTCTTCTTGGAATTTGCGTCCAGATCTAAACTTTCAAAATTAACCAGTAATTTGTAGTTGCTGCTGGGAAATTTTAACTAATGTCACTTGTAGATATTGTTATTTTAGTTGGGTGTTGGTTTTTCAAACCTTGGTGACAACAGCTTTAGGGCTGATCTTTGAAGCCTTTGAAATACCAACCCATCTGAACATGAAAGCATTCCCATCTGATGTTTCAGGTTTGTGATGCAATACCTTTTTATCGACTGTTTCCACTGTGATTTACAGTCAATACAAACTTGAATGTTGAAAAACAAACCCTTTGCACAAGTCTGACAGTGATATATTAAACATGACTGAACAGTTCATATGGGTTTCCCCCCTGTTTTAGCAGGGATTCAAGCAGCATAATTCCTAGTGTTCCACTACAAGATTGTGTCCCAGCTAGTTAATGTTTCCGTGTTTTTCTGTCTCTATGGAGCAGGCAATATAAGCCAAGTCCCGCTCTCCGATGTGTTAATTTCCCTTAGTTTGGTATACTCTTGCAGGAGTGCTAATATGAGCCACATAGTTCAGATGAGGACATCTCTAGTAAGACACAAATGGCTATTGAGAATTGTGAGCTCTTTTCTTCTTCCCAGGCCTCTCTGGCTGTGTCTCAAGAGTTTGCTGGCTTTTTGCTTTGGACACCACATAAGATTGATTAGCCAAGTTCTCATCTAACCTCATGTTGAAGAACTGGGTAAACACAGGGGTTATTGCAGCCCAATTGAGGCTTGTAGTAAACCTCCATCCTGTTAAAATTTTATGATCTGCTTCCCATCTTCAGACTATGTAGTTTCCTGGCTGCTGAAGAATGGCAGACCACTTCTGGTGCTTCCTGAAAGTGGGAGGCACTATCCAGCCAGACAAGCCATTCCTGTCACATGGTCCCAAGCTCCTCCTACTCATAGCTCCTCCTCCCTGTTCCACCTCAATTATAAAAGTCCACTTACATGCCCATGATAGCTTATTCCCTTATGCTGAATAGGCTTCCTCGCAAGAAAAGGGAAAACATGACAGCTATGGTGCTATACCTCTAAATCAGGCATCCCCAAACTTCGGCCCTCCAGATGTTTTGGACTACAATTCCCATCTTCCCCGGCCACTGGTCCTGTTAGCTAGGGATCATGGGAGTTGTAGGCCAAAACATCTGGAGGGCCGCAGTTTGGGGCTGCCTGCTCTAAATGCATAAAGCTGTCTTATGCAGAATAAGATCATTATGCAGAATAAGATCATTGGTTTGCATTGCCTGGCAGAGTTCTCAAGGATCACAATAGGAAGTCTTCTTAAACTATGCTATCTAGTTGTGCGATGATGAATTTTGAAGTGCAGGTGTCCATCATGACAACCCCTCCCCCAAAGAGGATACAAAAATGCAGGCATCTTGTGTTCATCCATTATTACACACACAAACACACACACAGCAATACATAGCATAATGTATGTGTGCCTCGGGGTTCTGTCCTCTCCCCCATGCTTTTTAACATCTACATGCAGCCGCTGGGAGAGATCATCAGGGGGTTTGGGCTGGGTGTTCATCAGTATGCCGATGAGACCCAGCTCTACCTCTCTTTCAAATCAGAACCAGTGAAGGCGGTGAAGGTCCTGTGTGAGTGCCTGGAGGCGGTTGGAGGATGGATAGTGGCTAACAGATTGAGGTTGAATCCTGACAAGACAGAAGTACTGTTTGTGGGGGACAGGAGGCAAGCAGGTGTGGAGGACTCCCTGGTCCTGAATGGGGTAACTGTGCCCCTGAAGGACCAGGTGCGCAGCCTGGGAGTAATTCTGGACTCACAGCTGTCCATGGAGGCGCAGGTCAATTCTGTTTCCAGGGCAGCTGTCTATCAGCTCCATCTGGTACTCAGGCTGAGACCCTACCTGCCTGCAGACTGTCTCGCCAGAGTGGTGCATGCTCTAGTTATCTCTACGTGGGGCTACCTTTGAAGGTGACCCGGAAACTTCAACTAATCCAAAATCCGGCAGCTAGACTGGTGACTGGGAGCGGCCGCAGAGACCACATAACACCGGTCTTGAAAGATCTACATTGGCTCCCAGTACGTTTCCGAGCACAATTCAAAGTGTTGGTGCTGACCTTTAAAGCCCTAAATGGCCTTGGTCCAGTATACCTGAAGGAGCATCTCCACCCCCATCGTTCTGCCCGGACGCTGAGGTCCAGTGCCGAGGGCCTTCTGGCGGTTCCCTCATTGCGAGAAGCCAAGTTGCAGGGAACCAGGCAGAGGGCCTTCTTGGTAGTGGCGCCCGCCCTGTGGAACACCCTCCCATCAGATGTCAAAGAGAAAAACAGCTACTAGATTTTTAGAAGACATCTGAAGGCAGCCCTGTTTAGGGAGGCTTTTTAATCTTTAATCGATTATTTTATTCTTTTGTTGGAAGCCGCCCAGAGTGGCTGGGGAAACCCAGCCAGATGGGCGGGGTATAAATAATAAATTATTATTATTATTATTATTATTATTATTATTATTATTATTATTATTATACCCAAGGTTGTATTCCATTAAATTCTACTCACAGTGGGGGCATTGGAATGAATGGCCCTAAGAAAGCCATGTTTATTAATTTCCACCACCACCACCATATATTAGGATCTGTATGACTGCAATTCTATGTATACCTTATTTACACAAATCTAATGTGCACCTTTTTTGGCCAAATTACATTGCAAAAATTAAGGTGTGCATTAGATTTGATGGAGCATTATACTCGAGTAAATATGATCGTTTCTTGAGAGTCAGCTCCATCAAACTCTGTGAGGCTTGCTGTGTAGGTTCATCTCATAGAGCACATTTGGCCAGCTGAAATTTAACTGCTTGCTTCTTGCAAAGGATTGTTTCCATTTAAATTGCTAGCCTGAAATCAGAATCCCATAAAAGGAAGGAAGGAAGGAAGGAAGCATCTGGTCTCTGATTACCTCTGAAGATCTGTCACAAACTAACTCAAATTTCTGATTACCATATTAATTCACTTGCCAGAGCAAGGACAATCCATCAGTTATCCTGTCACTTTGGCTGATGATGTCATTGCTCCTGCTCTGAAAAAAGAAAGTCCCAGAGCTGTGCTTCTCTGTTTTCCCCTCCACTATATCACTAGGGCAGTCTCAGATACTTCACTGATTATGCCACAGATTAACACTGTGTACAGAGTGTGTTCTTCCCTCCTTTAACTGGATCCTTGTTTGCAACATCTCTTCATAAATTTTGGCAAGCCAAACCATTTGTGATGAAAGGGTAATATGCCCTGAAAATACAGTATGTTTATAGACCGCCCCCCTTCCCAGCAGAAATGCAGCATGATATAACATGCCACACCTTGTGAGTGGACTTGAATGTGCCAAAGCCCCTGTGGGGTGCATGCATGCAAGAATAAACAGGGTCTTTATAAGAAAATGTTACATAAGGAAGCATCAAACAGATGAAACCTCTATACTGTATGCTTAGTTTAGACTAAGGCCCACTGTGTTCAATGGAGTAAAATGTTTAGGAGTGGCTTGCATTGCCTGTTTTATAGGTTCATAGTTGTATATGGCGAACTCCCCTTTTAATACATTTATATTGGATTCTCTCTCTGACTCACATCCCCAGGACATGGTTACAATGAGTCTTGCTGAATCAGAGGTTAAAATGAACATATTAAAAAAAACCCCAGCAAACTCTGCTAGTTTTGACTCTTCAATATGAGTTGGTAGGTAGTGTAAATCGAGTGAAAGGATTGAGTCAGAAGACCACATTTCTTCATTTCCCCCCTCTCAGTCAAGCAGATAAGCTATTATATATTGGGCTTTTTCCTAGCATGTAAACACAGTTGTTCTCAATAGAGGTGAACTGCCTGTTTGGTCACTTGGCTATTCAACTGGCTGTGTAATTTGGCCGTTAGACAGACAGCAAAAGCAGCTGGTCTTTCACTGTATTCCCCTATTGTCTTCTCAGCTGCCATTTTCAGCTCTAGAAGATTGTATTGACTCCCCCCCCCCTCTCAAGGAGGAGGAAAAATGCTTGTTTGTAAAATTAGGCTTCTGAAAACATGTAGGAAAGCAAATTGAAAGCATGTGTTCAAATAGCCTCTCCCAGGACCAGTTTACCTTTAACTATTCAGATGTTTCAGATTTTGTGTCGCTAACAAAAACCACACTTCAAATGCAGGGGGGGAGATAATGGAAGAATAATGATCTTGTATGCCCCACAGATTCGTTTTGGGTCTCGAGGGTTGTGTTCAGAAATATATATCATCGGCTCTGGTTTAAGCTTGTGAGGTTCTGGATACAATCATCTCTTTGTCATGGACTTGCTTTTACCCATATACCTTCTAAATGTTTGTGAAAACTGCACACTGTAATAATATCAGTCTATTTGTTTCATTGCAGTCTAGCTCCAGCTGTCTCCTTCACTCTAAAATCATCTTGTGGAAACTTTTTTTAAAAAAGAAGAAGAAGAAAAGGGTAATTTGGTTAGAGGCAATACTTATTCCTGCATCGTGCAGGGCAAAATCTGGAGGGAAATTGCATAACTGTGCAAATATGTTTACAACATTGATTATTCTATGGACAAATTCAACACAGTGGTGTGCAGGTTGCCTCAAATTAAATCACACACGCAAATGAGAATCAGAAAGCATCCAAGGAAATGGGCAAAACAGGAGAAGGAATCTCAAAGATTCCCAAGAGTAATGTTCAAATGACCATCACTTTTTCCACCTAAACAGACCTCCCTCTGGGGTTTCCATGTTCCCAAAAATTTCCATGAAATTGCGAAGGAACATAAAAGCTACTGAGAAAGACCTCTCTGCAGCAAAATGAGGTGGGCATCAATGTATTACTCTTCAGCATCTTTGAGACTGGTTTTCCTTTTTTGTCTTTTCAAATCAAATGTGTGAGGGTTCATGTGTTAATTTTATCCAAGTAATTTGCAAAGCCCTTTGAGATTGTCTCTTGTTGCTACAGCAGAACAAATATTCTTCTTCTTTGGCAATCACTCGTAGCCGAGTAAGATTGTCTTCCATAAACGCGGTTTTAACAATGAGTCCGTAAGTGACTGTGGAGGCCAATTCTGGATCCACACGTCCTTCCACAGTGGGGACATTGGTTTCCGGGCGGGAGTTGATCACAGTGTGGATTTGCCAAGCATGCCTTCCTTTTAGCCTGTCTCTCCCTTGTGTCCTGAGATCGAGTGTCTTCAAAGCCCATGACACCTTTGGTAAAGGCTGTTCTCCAACTGGAGCGCTCGCAGGCCAGTGTTTCCCTGTTGTCGGTGTTTATACTACATTTTTAAAGATTAGCCTTGAGACAGTCTTTAAACCTCTTTTGTTGGCCACCAGCATTACGCTTTCCATTTTTAAGTTCGGAATAGAGTAGTTGCTTTGGAAGACTATCATCAGGCATCCGTACAACATGACCAATCCAACGAAGTTGATGTTGAAGAATATATGCTGGGATCCAAAGAGCTGCTTAGGCAGGGGACTTGTGCTACTTCAGTGAAACTTCTGATTGTGAACTGCTGACCACTATCCCATATCAAACTTCAGAAATTCTCCTTGCTTTCAAAAGCCATTTCCATGGTGGGTGTGGGCTGTTAATGTCCAAGAACAGGTCCAGCTCTCCTCCCGTGGGCTCCCTTGTTCTAGTTTCACAGTTCTTTGGATCTCGATCACAGACAACGGAAGTAAGTTTGTCGCCTTGTCTGTTCTAGTTGATGACTCAAGCGGTAGAAGAATGTGTTTAAATTGGAGCTTTTCCAGCATATGTCAGAACTGGTTACAAATGATGACATTTCATCAGTAATTGCAGCCAAACATTGCAGTACAAACGTTCAGGCCAGACTAATAGTGTGTTACCGTAGTGCCATGAGTGATAACCTTTCAACCTTGGCATGCCTTCCTATTCATGTCTATGTAGGCGGAAGTGCCACATGGGCCCATGCGTTCCCTTTCACCTCCATTTGGAAAGATCAGGTAGAAAGTGGTGTGAAAGGCTATATGGACAAATAATCTGACCTATTATAAGGTAGCATCCTGGTTATTTTTTACTGAAGTGTCAACAAAATTCTTATGTGATAAAGCAAAGCAAAAGCCATGTGTACATGGGATCTATGGAGTATTTATTTTTTTAACTTCACCAAACTCAAATATTTGGGCATTTTCTAAAATGGAATATAAGTTGATGCAAAGTGTATGTGTATTGTTATAGGGCTGGATTCAACTAACCCATTCTGCTTGTGGAAGCCAGTGGAAGGACTTTGTCCAATGTGGCTTTCTCTCTCTCCCCTGTATCTTCTCCAGATCTGCTCTGGAGGGTTGGAGCATCCTCAGAACAGTGCATGGGGAAAGGGGAAGGAAGATTTTTTTCCATTGGACAAGCAGAAATGCTTGTGCCGACAGAACAACCTCTTTAGTGCTAAGCTGAATTTTATCCTCAGTGTCATTTCTGATAGTCTTGTAGAATCATGAAACTAGGACTAAGTGGCCTAGAAATAACTTATTTAAATCAAAATATTTATACCCAATAGTGGGTGTTGGCATGGGGGACTGGCACTCACCTGACTCTAGTTGTCAGCATTGCTCCTGAAAACTGGGATGGAGAGAATAAGGTCAGCGTGGTGCAAACACATAGGTCCATCTCCCACTTGTGCATTTGCTAGGGTTGCCATATGCCTGGAATTTCCTGGACATATCCAGAATACCGCATTTATCAGCAGTGTCTGGGTGGAAATCGGCCAAATATCCGGGAAAATCTGGATGCATGGTAGCCCATGTCGGCAGTGCTGATTTTTCCGCTTTTCCCTTAAAATAGCCAAAAACAGCAATTTTTGTTGTGATCTTGCCAAAAGAAGCTCAACAACCTTCTAAAAAAGGCTCAGCAACTTTTTTGTCTGGATTTTCACTTTGAAATATGGCAAGCCTAGCATTTGCTCCATACTGACCTTCCCAATCTTTGTCTTTGTGATGCAGGTGAGGTCAGGTGAGCACCACTGTCTGCTATTGTTTCTACCTCCAAGAACAATATGTTACAGACTGCTACAGAATATGTTACAGACTTTTCATTGATGTATTGCATTGATTATAGGTGTTTATTGCTGCCCGTTTTTCTGTAAATGTTTTATTTATAATGTGGAAGATCTGCTTTGTTGAAAGTAGAGCTTGACAAAATTGGAAAATCTCTAAATCATTGTACCTTCATTAATTTATTGTGACATAGTTCTGGGATTTGCAGTCAATTATGAAGCACATAAATCCCATCATAGATGATAATACCTCTGCTGAGGGAGCTGCAGTGCACTGGCTACCAGTATGCTATCAGGTGCAGTTCAAGGTTTTGTACTAGAAACCAGGCTTTTGGCATTGCAGCTTCTGCCCTCTGGAATGATCTGGAGTTAGACCAGCATTTAGTTCTTTGGTGTTTAGGTGCCTGCCTTAGACATTTTTGTTTAAAAAAGCTCTCCCGGTCATTTTATGGAATATTAATTGTGCAGTTGTAATGATGGTTTTATTATTTTTAAAATCTGTATTTTATCCGATTATTGTATAATACTTTAGCTATGGCTGTGAAGCAGTTTAATGTTTGTAATTTCTGATGCCCTACCCATTCTCTTGACTACTTTTCAGGTGAAAATCCTTACTCAGAATGAGAACCTTAAGCTACAAGCTGCCCTTGCTAGTAACTTGAAGAGCGCAGTCATAGCAGCCTTTCTTATGTTACCTGAAAGTTTCTCTGAAGAGGATCTTTATATGCAGATTGCTGGGCTCTCTTATTGCGGTTAGTAAGACTTACATATTGTGGTTAGTATGACTTTCAGTGTATTTTTGTTGTTGTTGTTCCCAGGGTTTGAAAAGGACCCTAAACCTGGGTGAAGTATGTGTTGCCACATCCTGCTCTCCGCTTCCTGTCTTGCTTGCCAGGGGTTCCCATAAAAGCATTACTTGAGCATATACGGATTCACTCTCCAGAAACGAAAAAAAGAGGAGTGTTCAATTTAGTCCTACATGAAGCTTGCCATTGCCTCATATATTGCTTTCTCCCGTATGAAACTACCTATATTTAAAGCCAGTGTGGTATCAGAGTGTTGGACTAGGACCTAGGAGACAAGAATTCAAATCCCTGCTTAGCCATGAAACTCACCGGGTGACCTTGGGCCAGTCACAGTCTCTCAGCCAAACCTACCTCACAGGATAAAATGTTGTGAGGATAAAATGAGGAGGAAGAGCTCCTTGGAGGAAAGATAGGACATGAATGTAAGAAATAACTAATAAAGTCCTATGCCAGACATCCCCAAACTTTGGCCTTCCAGATGTTTTGGACTACAGTTCCCATTTCCCCCGACCACTGGTCCTGTTAGCTAGGGAATCATGGGAGTTGTAGGCCAAAACATCTGGAGGGCTGCAGTTTGGGGGTGCCTGTCCTATGCTGTCTGGGCATGATGGTAGTTGTATTTCCAACCTGGGTACCTGATTGGTGAAGGCTGGTTTAAGGTGACCTGGGCTACGACAAGTGATTTTTGGACTGTTCCCCCAAATGTTAAGGGAGGTCCATTCCAATCCCCTCACTCATAGTTTTTAGGCAGCTGGCTTACGTGGTTCTTTCACAAAACTTTTTGACCTTTCGTTGTTTTGGAAGGCTCGTTGACTTCAGCCACTGCCGTTTAATGACTCTCATGATGTCCTATGTTGCTCTGTATTGTTTAACTGTAAAATTATATTGTAAGATCCAAATGGCAGGGTAAAAATGTTTTCACAAATAAAATACAGAGAGTCACATCCTTGCCATATATATATATATATATATATATATATATATATATATATATATATATATATATATACATACCTGCCAGACAAAAACCAGACACCGGTACCCTTCAGTAACATCTCAATAAAACTTGAAGCTTGAAAAAATGAAATATGTACAGGTCAACTCTTAAATTGCGGGTAGCCAGTGTGTTGCCATCCAGATGTTGCTGGACTGCAGTTTCCATCATCTCTGACCATTAGTCATGCTAGCTGAGGGAGGGCTGGTGGAAGCTGAGGTTCAACATCTGGCTACTCCTTGATTTCAATGAAACAAAAGCTAGGCAAGGAAGAGCAGCTACATACACTGTGTATTGCAATTTATGCTTTATTTCTCGGGCTTTTCTGTGTTTCAACACAATATAGTTGAACTGACAGGCTTTGGTTTGATGTATAACCTTTTAATCTTGGAGGGAAAAGCCCAGGCTTACATAGTGCATTATGGCAAAGGCTTGACTAAGTGGTCTTGGAATTGCAGAGAAACCTTGTTGGCACAGCATGGTTCGAAGCTGAGTGAGTATATTATGCTTTTATGTGGTAAGGGAAATCCTTTGACAAACTACCTCTGACCTTCCCATGGGTAGCCTTCTGTCAGACGAGGCTGAATAATGGCCCAGGTGCTTTGTTTCAGAAAAGCTTAAGGCACATTCTGCAGAATCGCACAAATGTTATAACATGTAACTGTTACGCCTTTGTGTTGGTGTCCCTCACTTGGAAGCTAGACATTGGAAATTTTGATTTTATCCCTAGTTATAATCCCTAGATATCCATAGATCATGAGAAAAAGCCTCCTCTCTTTGTTGTTATAGGCTGCCTCAGCCCTTTTGTTTTCACGTTAGCGAGGGCTTAATGCGGTCAGTATTCTGACTGGTGTTTTAAAAATTGTGTTACATTAATTCCTTACATTAATTCCTCCTGTATTTAAAGCACTCAGTTCCACTTTCCCCTTTACACATATGTGTGAGTTGCCACATTTCCTGTTTCTCTGAGCATAGAGCAGCCTTCTAAAAAAAGTGATCCTGGCATGTAATGTTTGCTAACGGAGCTAGAAAAAAAGCTAGTCAAAGCACATCAAACTGTTTTGGGATGGATAAAGCCTTCCTTTTCTCCCACATTTTGCCTGTGTAAGGAATGAGTGATAGATAATTGCTTGGTCTCAAATGAACGATTGTTTGGTGTCATAAGTATAAAATAATTATAAAGGACTGCCACTGCATAATTCTTTCTAAAACTATTTCTGATTTTAAAAATCTAACTTTGGTTAAGATTTGGACCTTACTTAAAAATTTAGTGGGACGTTAAACTAGTGTGCAACAAGAATGTGTCTGAGGCTGTACTTCCCTTGCTGTGCCTTTTGGTACCAATTCTGACACTTCCACCTCTACAGTTTGCATAATGGAGAGAGAAGAGACGTTCTTATCACAGGAAAGGAAAGCAAAAATTTACCTGGGCAATTATCCTCCTCCTGAGGCAGAGGAGTGAGTGCATGATCTTGTGGCCTCCACCAGGCACATAATGCGCTACATGAGTGCTCCATGCAGAGGCAGTTGCGCAGTCCCTTTTTTGAGAGAACTGGGTAGGTAGGGGCATTGCAGCAACTGGAAGGGCAGTATGCTCAGAAGTCAAATGGAGGCCCAGTTTTGAAGTGTAGTGGAAACAGTTGTGTCTGTCAGCTTCTCTATTTCAAGACAAATAGGAACTCGTCAAACTGAATCTGTATGATCCTGTGCTTAGTAACACCTAAGTGGGAGGCCGTTGTGCGACGAGCTGCAAAAACTACAAATGGGGGTGGTCCCCTGAATGTGGACAGCCACAAACAAGTGTGTTGCCTAGCAGGTGCTTCATATTACTTTCTTCACTTAAACTTATCTCATATTTATCATGTTGTTCCTCCAAGGATTGACCCCATTTTCTCCCTACAACAATCCTGTGATAACATTGCTAACAAGTGTCCCAAGGTTGCCCTGTGAAGTTGGACTCTCCCTAATCCAAATCGGACATTCTGTCCATTATCACACCAGCCAAGTGCATTCCTCACTATGGGCTTCAAATTGCTAACTAAGGGATGGATGTCTTGCACTCCATTTTTCTTTTTGGTTACCAAAACATTTTTTTCTTTCTTTAATGGGGTGCCAACATGCCTGTTTGCACTAGCTCTGTACATTAGGATATTTTGATTGCACTTGCTATATAAGTAACAGTGCTTTATTCTACAAAGAAAAAAATTGGGCTATCTTTTATTGTCAGAATATGATAATGCTTTGTACCCTTTATGCTTAGCGTCTTTATATATCTGTTGTCTTGTAACTGGCTCCTGTTCATCAAGCATAATCTATTTTTCTTCCAGGCTACACATACCCGTGGGTAACAAGTAATGTAGAAATCAGCCACTTAATATTGTCAGGTTTCCTCCTTGTGGTTAGGCGATTGGCAGCTGCCTGAGGCCTCGTGCCCTTCTCCCCCCACACACTTTTCTCTTCTGGATAAAAGCTTGGTTAGCATTACATCTGCAGGAGTGGTTTCCCTAACAATAAGTATCCACTCCATAGTTTGCAGACATGGTTAGAAGTCACACTATCCCTTCCTCGGATTGTGTGCATTTTCATTGATTTTGATTGATAGCATGCATGTTGACCATCTTGGTTTGGTTTAGGTGACTTCAGAATGGTAATTGGAGAAGATAAGTCGAAGGTTATGAACATAGTGAAGCCCAATATGTTGCATTTTCAGAAGCTCTATAGTAACATATTGGAGGATTGCCCACAAGTTGTGTACAAGCACCAGCAGGGGAAGCTGGAGGTAAGCCATTAATAATGGAAAGCTTTTTTAAACAAAAACGGCTAATGATGGCGTGTCTGTGTGTCCTTCCCTCTCCCTTTCCCTTTCCCTGGTTGGACTGCATGAATGAGCTCATGTTCAGCATAAGTAGCAAATGTGCCAAAAGCATATCCCACACCAGTTCGACTCCCATTTTTTAATGTGATAAATAGCAGCAAAATGCAACTTTTCTAAATTCTGAGAATTGCATATTAAGTAAGTTCTGGATTCTTTTGTGCAAGCATACCATTATTAACAGCCCTTCAGGTGTCAGTCATGTGATTTCTGTAAGCCATGGACCTGAAGTGATTAAAATGTGTTTCTGCTATTCATCTGGTTGGTGTGTTGCTCATAGTCGTATATGCTTTTCATTTATGCTTGAAGAACTTGGTTAAGGTGAAAAGTTTGTAGCCTGTTTTGCCGGGAATACTCCTCCAATAAACTGCATGGCACTGTGATTCTTCAACTGTAGCTAAAGTGAAGGTGGGGTTGGGTGTCTGCACTGTAAATTAGCACAGGGCTGCCGGGAGGCTGTTACCTCTCAGCATGGAAGGTACAAGAAACAGGACAGTTTGGAACTTGATGCCTTGAGAGCCAGGTGCTAGCATTGTGCCCAAAAGGTGAAATAAATGGAGGGGCTGTAGATCAGGGGCCGAGCTCATGCTTTGCATGTAGAAAGCCCTGGTTCAGCCTCTGATGTCTCTGGGAAGGGTTGGAAACTAACCTGCCTGAAACTCTGGTGAGCTACTGCCAGTCCAGGCATATCCAACTCCCAAGAGACTGTGCTGTGATCTACTCCCAGTATAAAAAACTAGCAGTGATCTATCCATTGTCATTGGAGGGAGGAGGAGCGTGCGTGGGGTGGGTTGTTGAGCTTTTTTTAGGAGGGAAGTGCCCGGAGTTGTTATGTTGAGCTTTTTGGGGGGAGGATTGCACAGAGGGTTTTGTTTTTTGTTTTGCTATTTCCCTGTAACTTTTTGTACATGATAAGGATCCCGCGATCTACCAGGATCAACCAGGGATCTACCGGTAGATCATGATCTACTGGTTGGATGTCCCTGGACTTTAGACAGTGCTGAGTTAGATGGACAAATGGTCTGTTTCAATATAAGCAGGCATCCTATGTTCCTAATATAAATTCAAGCTATAGGTCTTTTCAGTCTTTAAACAGATAGCTAAAGATCAAATATTTTCTGTTCTCGTGTTTCCCAAATAGTCCTTATTTTGGAAGCTCATTGCTTTATCCTTTTCACCCCACCCCACCCCACCATGTCTCATTCTGTTTTTGAAATTCTGCATAGTTGCAAAAGTGATTTGCTGGTGGGATTTGGCTCTTCAAGAATAGTCAACTTCTCTGAAGATAAATTTAGGAAGAAGCCCATAAGAGCACATTAAATAAACCCTCACTGCGAGAAGTGAGGTTACAGGGAACCAGGTAGAGGGTCTTCTCTGTAGTGGCGCCCTCCCTGTGGAATGCCCTCCCACCAGATTTCAAGGAAATAGAGAACTACACAAGGCAGCCCTGTATCAGGAAGTTTTCAATGTTTGATGTTTTACTGTGTTTTTATATGTACTGTAAGCTGCCCAGAGTGGCTGGGGATACCCAGCCAAATGGCAGGGTAAATACTTAGAAAATTGCACCTCTCTCTTCAGCTTATGGGGCCCATTCATGGTCTTTTCCTGGTTCCTTACTCCTGCAGTATCCAGCGTTCGAGCTCTCTTAAAGTGTTTCAGCCCATTTTTCTCTTGCAGCTCTTCAGCTCTTCTCTCCAAGTTTCTGACTCCACAATAAACTGCCTTACCTAATTTTCTAGCTTGACATACATATTCGCGTCGCAGCCAATCAGAAGAGTAGCCTTCTAGTTAAGATTCTATTTCCCCTTAATTGTCAGGTTTGTATGCTGATCCTTTGACCCTCCTGTGCAGACCTTCCTTGACAAAACATCCCCTTAAACTTCTAACCTTCCTTTGAACTTTTCACCCTCTTATGCAGGAGAGCCTTGAATGCAGAAAGCAACCATTTTACAACACCCTAATTTTGCAACCAAAAACCAAACACAAAATGGCTACTTGCCATGATGGCTCTGCTCTGCCTCCACGGTTTTTGAATACCAGTAGCTGGAAACCTCCTCTTGTGCTTTAACTTTGCTTGTGGGTTTCCCACAGACATCTGGTTGGCCCCTGTGAGAACAGGATGCTGGATCATTGGGCTGATCTAGCAGGGTTCCTCTCGTTCATATTGTGTGGAGGGTTGCACTCTTACAATGGCAGTATGTGTTGCAATTGATGGATGTGCCTACAGAGCATGGTATTAAAATCTTTTGCAGTGTTGCTCAAAACAACAACCCATGTCCATTCATTTCTCTCTCTCTCTTTAGATAGATAAGAGTCCAGAAGGTCAATTTGCACAGCTAATGGCTCTGCCAAGGACCCTACAGCAGCAAATAACTTTTCTCATGGATCCTCCGGGAAAGAACAGAGATGTGGAAGAAATTTTATTGCAAGTTGCCCATGACCCTGACTGTGGATTAGTGGTACACCAGGGTAAGCTTACTGATGAATAATAATAGTAGCTTTTTATAGGAGTCAGTGCTTAACAATCACTCTTTTAGGTAGGTAGGTAGGTAGGTAGGTAGGTAGGTAGGTAGGTAGGTAGAACAAATTCTAATTACTGCTTGAGATCTAATGCTTGGGCATTCCTGGTGAGATTTTTCACTCCCCATTCTGCTTAAAATCAAACTCCTTGGTTTTAAGAACAGCTTGTCATGTGATACTACTCGGGGAAAACCAGCCCCAAACTCCTTTGGGGGTGCAGTGTTAAGTTTCACAGTTCCCCTAGAGTCTTACCAATAATTGGTGGCCTTCTGAGCAAACTGCAGTTCCTGAGAGCTGAGCCAAAGAATTAGTTATGCCCAATAGACGATGGGTTGTCCCAGGATCTGTCCTTGAGTACCTTATGAATCATAGACATCCTAAATGACTTTGAGGTTGACGGAGTAAAAAAAAACCCCAGTTTTCCTCATCTATAAAATGTCCCAAAAAGTCACTCACTACCTTGATAATTATTGAGACTATATGCATAAGGTTAAAAAAATGTCAAGTGCTTCATAACAGTGTTGTATAAGGTGCATTTACTTAAAATAATGGGCACAATCCAATTAAAATTCAAGCATATGAACCTCCAGTTTGGAGGCAATGAAACTAAGGTAAAAGGGCATAAACCTTGGCTAGAGTACACCCACTGTCCTTTGTGTCTTGGATCTTTTAAAGAGATCCATTCTGAAATATGGCAAAGTATTATTGTTGTTGTTGTTGTTATTTATTAATTCAGTTCTGCTGGATCTCTCAGCGGCCTTTGACACCATCAATCATGGCATCCTTCTGGACCATAGGGGGGACTGGGAGCTGGGGGCACTGTTATACAGTGGTTCTGTTCCTTCCTCCTGGGCCATGTCCAGAAAGTGGTGTTGGGGGATGTGTGTTCAGACCCCTAAGTTCTCGTGGGGGGCCTCAATAGTTCCATCCTCTCCCCCATGCTTTTTAACATCTACATGAAGCTGCTGGGAGAGATCATCAGGGGGTTTGGGTTGTGTGTTCATCAATATGCAGATGATACCCAGCTCTACTTCTCTTTTAAATCAGAACCAGTGAAGGCAGTGAAGGTCCTATGTGAGGCAGTTGGAGGATGGATGGCGGCTAACAGATTGAGGTTGAATCCTGACAAGACAGAAGTACTGTTCTTGGGGAACAGGGTGCGGGCTGGTGTGGAGGACTTCCTGGTCCTGAATGGGGTAACTGTGCCCTTGAAGAACCAGGTGCACAGCCTGGGAGTCATTTTTGACTCACAGCTGTCCATTGGACTCACAGCAGGTCAATTCTGTGACCAGGGCAGCTGTCTACCAGCTCCGTCTGGTACACAGGCTGAGACCCTACCTGCCCACAGACTGTCTTGCCGGAGTGAGCATGCTCTAGTTATCTCCCGCTTGGACTACTGCAATGTGCTCTACATGGGGCTACTTTGAAGGTGACTCGGAAACTGCAATTAATCCGGAATGTGGCAGCTAGACTGGTGACTGGGAGTGGCCGCTGAGACCATATAACACCGGTCTTGAAAGATCTACATTGGCTCCCAGTACGTTTCCGAGCACAATTCAAAGTGTTGGTGCTGACCTTTAAAGCCCTAAATGGCCTCGGCCCAGTATACCTTTAAAGCCCTAAATGGCCTCGGCCCAGTATACCTGAAGGAGTGTCTCTACCTCCATCGTTCTACCTGCACACTGAGGTCCAGCGCTGAGGGCCTTCTGGCGGTTCCCTCGCTGCGAGAAGTGAGGTTACAGGGAACCAGGCAGAGGGCCTTCTCGGTAGTGGCACCCGCCCTGTGGAACGCCCTCCCATCAGAAATCAAGGAAATAAGCAACTATCTTACTTTTAAAATACATCTGAAGGCAGCCCTGTTTAGGGAAGTTTTTAATGTTTAATGCTGTATCATGTTTTTAATATTCGGTTGGGTGCCGCCTAGAGTGGCGGGGTATAAATAATTATTATTAATTAGAATTTATATACTGCCCTATACCCACAGGTCTCAGTAGCATGCATAAATATTCATAATGGGGGAAATTATGTGTTGCTGCTTGCAAAAGTACTTCCATGCATGTCTTGGGCACTATATTGTTCTCTATTTGTAGAAAATAGCTCATTCCCAAAGGTGTGGCATCCAGTTTTCTGGAAAATATTTTGATGCTAATGAACAGCACTTGGGGCCTCTTCATACTTTATGGTGAATCCAACAAATGTGTGTTTGTGAAGATGTGCCTCATACCAGCAATACTCATTGATAACAATTACCTAGTAGCTGCATGAGAATAATCAAAGAACTGTGATTGGCTGCAACTTATTATTGGATATATATTTGATTGAAAAATCCAAGTTTTTCTCTCTGTAGTGAAATGGCCTTCAAAAGTTTTTTTAAATGTAAATGTATGTGTTAAATAGCATGAAATAATTTCAATGAGCTTTTGAATCTACTTGATAAAAGCAAAATAAACAGCTTTTGTTGGGGTAATTGGCAAGTAATACTGTCATGCTGGGTTTACTGTGTTACTAGAAAAATATTTGACTTGTAACCCCACCACCACCTTAAAAAAAAAGAGTATCGTGGATAACATCTGTTTTTGTTTATCCTTTCTTTCTTTCTTTCTTTCGCTCCCTCTCTCTCCAGGCATTTCAGGAATTGTGAGATCGTCCAGCCTAATTCAGAGTGCTAAAACCACCCTAACAGCTGGTAAGAGCATGTGGTGCTGGGTTTTCCTGATGGACCATATCCTTGAGGAAGATATATATGCAAGGCTAATTCTATTCCAGAAATTAATAAAAATGATCTTGCATATCTAAGGGTTGGAAATGAGAGAGCTTGTTGGTTCAAGTGCCTTAAGAACCAGCACTTCAGTTGGGTTCAGGAGATGCTCAGCATCTGCTGTGTACAGAGCACTCCGCATGGGAAGTTCTTGTCTGCTATTGAGAGCAGCCATTCTAATCACTTTGGTGACCATCCTATTGCTGTCTCTGCTAACAGATCTGTGCTATGTGCTCTTGGGCTTCTGAGAAATATTTCTGCAGTTACTTGTTGAAATGTTGGCTGTCTTGAGTTACTGACTCACTAAACTCGGCATTGCATAGTTAAAACAAACTATCTAAATGAGCTGACAGTATTATGACAATATTAAAATTCACAGACCTGATTTTTGATTGGTTTGGAAGCCTGTTTTGATCTGTTTTTGTGCTGTATTGTTTCACTTTAAAAAGCCACTTTTCCAGACCTCCTATCAAGTGCAAAATAGAGCCAATTTACGCAATATAATGGCAGGTGTCTTGGCTGCATTGACACCCAAGCGATTTATGTCTCCAAACAGTTGTGGGCAGATGGTGAATGGGCACACTGGTGTCAACATGACAAACATTCCTCCTAATGTAAAAAGTGACCTGGGCCTTGCTTAAGTAGTTGCTTCCAATGATATTCACCCTTCTTCATGTGTTATTCACATGCATTGGGTGTTGAACATAGCCTACACACAGAGAAAAGCCCCTGTTCCCCATCATCCAGAACACAATGTTCAGTTGACTTGACAGCGAGATTTCTACTACTTACATTCCAGTTTTTGTCTGGAGTGTAAGTAAAAACAGCCCAAAAAATCTGGGAGCGAGAGAAGATCCCAGCAGACTTTAGGGATGCCAAAATTATCAACCTTTTTAAAAATGGTGATAGTACGGATTGTGGAAACTATTCAGGCATCTCTTTATTAGCTGCAGCCGGCAAAATTATTGCAAGGTTCTTAGCAAACAATCTCCTAACTATACCCTTCCTGAATCCTAAAATGGTTTTTGACCTTCTAGGGGGACAGTGGACATGATTTTCACTGCTTGACAGCTTCAATTGAAATGTAGAAAGCAAAACCAACCCCTGTATTTATTGAGTTTATTGACCTGACTAAGGCCTTCAACACTGTAAATCCTCCAAACCATCCTAAATATCTTCACAGAAGCTTACAAAAAGCTTGGCCTATCACTCAACATCCCAAAAAACCAAAGTGCTGCACCAACAAGCACAAAACAACCCCTTTGCAGCGCCACAAATCCAACGCAATGGTGTAATGTTGGAAGGTGTTGATCTCATCTCCTACCTGGGCAGTTATCTTTCCACAAGGGCTGACATTGATGCTGAAATCCAGCATCGCCTGAGCTCTGCAAGTGCAACTTTCTCTTGATTGAAGTATAGTGTGTTTGAGGAATAGGACATTCACAGGGAAACAAAAATGCTTGTTTACAAAGCTTATTGTACTACCAAACTTAATGTATGCTTGTGAAACATGAACCACTTATAAACGCCATCTCCAACTCCTCTAAAGATTCCACTAACAGTGTCTCTAAAAAATTGTACACATCACCTGGGAAGACAGCCGAACTAATGCCAGTGTACTGGAAGAAGCAAAGATCACCAGTGTTAAAGCAATGATTTTTCAACCTTAACTTCGTTGGACTGGTCATGCTGCTCAGATGCCTGATTATCATCTTCCAAAGCAACTACTCTATTCCGAACTTTAAAGTGGAAAGCGTAATGCTGGTGGTCAACAAAAGAGGTTTAAATGCTCCCTCAAGACAAATCTAAAAAAATGTAGTATAAACACCAACAACTGGGAAACACTGGCCTGCGAGCGCTCCAATTGGAGTACAGCCTTTACCAAAGGTGTCATGGACTTTGAAGACGCTCAAACTGAGGACGAAAGGGAGAAACAAGCTAAGAGGAAGACACATTTGGCAAACCCTCACCATGATCAACTCCCTCCCAGAAACCTATGACCTCACTGTGGAAGGACGTGTGGATCTAGAATTTGCCTCCACAGTCACTTACAGACTCAGTGTTAAGACCATGTTCATGGAAGACAATCTTACTCAGCTACCAGTGATCGCCAAAGAAGAATACTTACACTCCAGATTTTGTCCAGTCCACTACATCAGTCATAACTCTTTGGAATAGCAGGAAGCAGTGCAACCTCCAAAATGTTGGACAAGACCCTTTGAAGTGATTATGTCGATGGCTCTATGCATCTTGCTGTTCTATAGAGAAGCGATCCCCAACAGGATCACTTCCTCAACTAGAAAGTCCAGTTGATACTAATTCTTTTCTCACACATTCTATAATCTTTTATCCTGTGAAGTACCCTGAGATCTTTTTTTTTTCCTGTTTCAGGAGACATTTTAAATGACAACATTTTTCTGTTAAAAATGACAGAAGTACAATAGCACATGAATTGTGTTGTACAGTATTAAACATTTCAAAACATGAGTTTGACCAAACTGCGGGAGGCAGTGCAAGACAGGAGTGCCTGGCGTGCTATGGTCCATGGGGTCACAAAGAGTCGGACACGACTAAACGACTAAACAACAACAACAAACGTTTCATTAAATAATGGCTTGCACTGCTGCATTTCAAAGTACATTATTGATAAATACCACTTGTCCTAATATAACCTGTACACAAAACCTAATATAAGGTTATGAAATGTGGTTACTGTGTGTTTCTATTCTGCTTTGTCTTTAAAACATAATTTTTATTAATTTTACAAATTACAAAAAACGGTACATACATAGACACCTTTTCCACCTCCTTCCCACCCCCCTCCATGGGTCCTCCCCTGCCACAGAAGTATCCCATGTAAGTGAACAGTCAGAGATGGTCCATTTTATGCTTGGATTTCTGTCCTCCTCCCCCTCCCCTGTCCCCAAAGCCCCCCCCTGCCACCAGGGAGCTCCAGTAAACCAGGGCAGTACGCAGGAGGTCATCCATCCAACCATCTATTATCATACCAAAAAAAAAGAGTAAAAATAGAAAAAAGAGAAAAAAGAGAAGAAAAAAATAACAAAAAAGAGAAAAAGACAATACAAAACAGAAGAAATCTTTCTTTCATTCATAATTATTAAACCATATTTTGTGGGCTTCCCCACCCTCCCCCCTCCCCCGGTTTTCATCCCTTTTTTATCATCTTCAACAGTTTCTTATTTTATAAAAATACACCTTTATACCTTATATTACTTATAAATTGATTATTATCATTTTCACCTAATGTCCAAATCACTGAAAAAATCAAACTCCCATTTTTTCTTCCCGTGCCTAATTTTTACCCCCTCTATAAGCCTCCATATTTTCACATTTTTCCAAAATCAATTCACTTTTAAAACTATAACTATTCCCAATTTAACCTTACATCCCCGATTACCGGTTCCACCCCCCCAATCCAGCAAATTCCATAGTCAGCAGACCAATTATAATCCTGTTAATCCATCCTTATAATCACAACTTCACTTTCCCTTCACCCCACCCCCTGTTTACAACCTTTTGCCATCCAGGCCTCCATACAAGACCCCTGAGTTTCTTCTCTTCTCTGCATATTTTTCCCTTCTTCCCTGTGGGCATTCTGAAATTCCAGTAATACCAATCGTGCCCCCCTCGAAGGAAAGGCACTCCATCCAACTTTTTGTAGAGTAAAGTCATCATTTTTTTCGTGGTGGGCTTCATTTTGTGTTAAATTATCACAGTCCTCATCTTCATCTTTTCCTTCCAAATCGCAGTCACCATCATTGTCATTCTCACATTCGTCTTCTTCAGTTTCACAAGCTTCATCTTCTAAGAAATCATATTCTGCCATCACCATCTGAAATTGTTGCTGTAACTCTTGCCGTTGTGTCTCCTCTTGACATAGTTCTATTCTTGCTTCCCACATTAAGGTCAAAACAGTCCGCTGGAACTCAGGCGAATACCTTTTTGTTGACATAGTTCAATCCTGCCAAGGTCAAAACTTGTCACATGGGGTGGAATATGATCACAGTTTATTTTCTCGACTCCATTTTAACAAGCTGGCTGCATTCTTCAAGTCTTATTAAAAATAAAGTTCGAACTCACATTTCACAAGCATTTAAACCAAAAAAATTTCCACAAAGTCCAGAAGTAAAAATTGAAATAAAGTTTGACTTATAAATCCTGATCAACTCACTGGGTTGTCTGGGCTGCCGGCTCCCGAGGAAAAGAAAGGTTTTTCTTAGTCTTTACCTCTTACTGCAGGGCACTCACGACCACAGTCTCTCTCCCCTTTTACCCTGCATTTAGGGGAGATTCTCTTTGATGCCTTTGAGGGATCCTTTTAAATTGAAATCTTCTATTTACGGCTTCGGGTTTCTATTTACTGTCTCTTTTGTTGCCGTGGGGGGGGGGTGGCTTCCTCTTTTCTCCCCTCTTTCCCAGATCCAAATTGTTTTATAATCCAAATCGTGAGGTTACTTACAGTCTTATTTCCAATCGTTTTATTTTCAGAAGAATCCAGCGCTCTCCGCCTTCGGCTTGAAGCTTCTCCCCGCCAGGATAACGTTGCCGCTCAAAATGGCCCCCGCGACTTCTACCCTCCTCGCTCCGGAGCTCTTATTAGAGCTAGCCGGAGAGTTGGGGAGTCCGGATTGGGGCTCTGCCGAGCAAAATTTGCCCCCGGGACGCCCTTCCTGGGGTTCTAAGGGGCGCAGCGTCGCTCTCGCTGCCCTCCCCACTCCTAGCAGGGACGGGCCGTCTCGGAGACGAGACGAGACCCCGCCGATCGGCGCTGGCGCTGAACCGGAAGCCTCTATTCTCGTACCCTGAGATCTTTTGATGAAGAGTGCTATATAAATCTAATAAAATAAATAAATTCTACCCTATCATCTGAGATATTACAAAAAGAAAAAGAAAAGAAAAGAAATCTCAAGGCCGAATTACACATTATACCTGCAATGATGGGCTCCTTGTCATGGGCTTGCAGTATGTTCAGTTCTGGATTTTTATCTCTGTACAAGACTCTTGCCTGCCCACCCACACCCCATCCAGTTATCCCACATGCTAGTGCTGTTCATGAATTGTGTAGGATGCTCACCCAGGGAAGTTAACTTTGTTACTCCTGTTGACTTAGCTGTGAAGCAACAAAGGAGCTACTGGGCTTCCTTCTCTTCTCCTTTGCATAATCTGCAGATCATGAAACTTTTGTTTCAGGCTTCTGGAGAGTTAAAGTGTGCTATGTGAGGGCCTCACGCCAGCAGAGTTGAGGGTTCATAAATACTTGAGATGTTTGCCACTAGAGGCCAGTTGCTAACACCTGCATCCTGGCACATTGACCATCTGTTTTAGAACTGTTTAATTGGTGGGAATTCCAGCATGCCTTGACTTTCAGCTCTTAACACATACTAATTTACTAATAGATAAGTTTGTGGCTTCCCCACAGAAATGCATGGATGATCGCAGTGCAGCAGATGTCTTAAGAACATAAACACAATTAAGTTGGGTTGCTGTGTGTGGGTGTTTTTCATATATTCAGCTGTATACAAAGATACCGGTTTAACCACTTAACCATCCTTCTCCTGTTACAACTGTAATTCTCCTAATGAATCTTTGAACTAGCACAGACTTGTATGAGTATTATTTATCATTGGTGTATTATCCACCCATCTCCTACGCCCTTTTTCCTCTTTCCCACGCAGATTTTATTCAAATTTTAATGGCAGGCTTGAGGCAGAATTCAAAAGCCAGACGTTGTTGCATTAGCAACTTGCATTTTCCTTTTATGTCCCCCTTTTCCTTCTCTCTGCTTCCCTGGCAGTCATAGGGTTGTTATCTAGGGAGGACTTGCTATATGTTGTCAACATTTGCTGTTGCTCAACTCACATTCAGCAATCTCAACAGTTACTTGTTTCAATATGATGCCTGCATTTTTATAAACAGTTTATCACATGCTGAAACACAGGTAAAATAGCCCTTGTTAAGCCCTGAAATATCTACAGGCCATATGGTAGGCAGTTGGATCCTCGATGGCACTCATTATGTAGCTGCCGTGCTCTGCTTGCAAACATTATTTGGCAGGGAGCAAAACAAGGACTTTTTAAACAACTGTAATATTTCCCTTCATCTTTTTCTGCCAGCGTGGTTTTAAACTAGTTTGAGCCCTATATTTTTGTTTATTGTCAGATGCCCTATTTAGCTTTTCAAGAAAAGGGGCCTGTGTGTTTTCTAAAATCTGTGGCAAGACTTCTGGTCTGGTTTCTATTAGAAGTGGCACCATCCATTGATTTATTTTTCCTCTTGGCCTTATGATCTTTTAGAACTTTTAGAAGCTTTGAAAAGGTTTTATATTTACCCTGTTTCCCCTTTTTTAATACGTAGTCATAAAGTAAGCCATGGCAGGGTTTTTAAGTATTTGAGAAATATAAGACATACCCCGAAAATAAGCCATACTTCCGCGCCGCGGAAACCAACCTCCACAGGCACCTTCACTCACAGTGTCACTCCATGCAGCCAGCACTGCAGGAGCGCGATCAGCTATGAAGAGGCGCTCCAAGAGCTCCGCTTAACAGCTGATCGCGCTCCCGCCTTGCTGGCTGCATCCCCGCGCTCTGCCTTCTCGTCCACCGCCATCCCTGCCACTTCCGTGCTTGCCGCCACCACTGGGCTCACTGCTTCTTCCTTGCCTGGCCCGGCCAAGGAGCTTGGAGCGCCCTGCAGCGGCGGGCGGAGCGCATGAGCCAGCGGCCTCTGCCTGGCCCGGCCAAAGACGCCTGCCACCCCGCCACCCGGAACTGGGGGCTGCTGCAGCGCCGAGCACTCAAGACAGCCCAGCAGCGCCCTGAGCCAGCGCCCTGAACCGTAAAACCCGTACCGGTAATAAAAAAATAAGACATCCCACCGAAAGTAAGCCACCCTGTGTTTTTTGAGGGGGGGAAAATTTATAAGACGGTGTCTTAAAAAGGGGGAAACACGGTAGTTGCTTCTTACGTGTGTGGGTGTTACACACAGTTATTGCATTTGGCAACCTTGTATAAAATAAAGCCATGTTTTGTTATATTTGCAGTAATGATCTAGCGGTGCTTAGTTTTCTGCCAAGGCATGCGTTGCTATTTAATTCCAACTGATATCTCTTCTAGGTATTCCTGAGTATTCAGATTTTGAAGCTTTGAACAATGCTAGGCTACATTCAGACTGCTGCATAGGAAAAACACCCTCCCCATGTAGACTGATAGTTAAAGACCAGAAAATTCCAGTAGCTTGGGGTAGATGCTGGCAGTCTAAGCAGCGACGGAGCAAGGGGGGTGGGGTGGAGGTGGGCCACCCAGGGTGTCACCACTGAGGGGAGTGTCAAAATGCCGGGCGGCACTCACCGCGGGGCTTACAGCATGCCCGAGCCATGCGTCTCTCCTGGGAGAGATGCGGTGGCTTTGGCGCACACAGGCTCTGCACTGCCCAAATGGTTCGCCCGCTGCCTCCCCCCCCCAGCTGTAGAGCGGCTGGGTGGGAGGAGGCAGGCAGGCTCTGGAGGCCCTGTCCCGACTCGCCCCACCCCTGCAGGTGACTGGCCCCACCCCTGGGTGCCACCCCAGGCACCCAATTGGCATGCTCCACTGCTGAGTCTAAGACTACCAGCTGGCTTAAGTGGCACCTGCCCTCTTCTAGGACATGCCTTCACTTCCCCCTCCTTTTCTATCAGTCTCCCATACCCACTCAGTATGTTCAAGTCCTCATTGGGTAGTTTTGGGGTTCCTCTGAGGTTTTTTGCCTTAAATATTTTCGGTACTTTTGCAAACATTCTGGTTCTCCTAAGCTTGCTTCTTATTGGTGGGTGTTAGCATCTTGTTTCCATAAAGATCCACAGAGAATGAATTCGCTATTAGAACAGTAGGATTTAAGCATGGTCTCCAACAGCACCACCTCTTCAATTACAGCAGAACAACAGTGCAGTATTGTTACTAACAATATAGCCAAATATTTATTCTACAAAGCTTGTCATATTGGGTCAAAAAAATAAAAAAAATCCTTCCAGTAGCACCTTAGAGACCAACTAAGTTTGTCATAGGTATGAGCTTTCATGTGCATGCACACTGCTTCAGATACCATGCACACGAAAGCTCATACCTATGACAAACTTAGTTGGTCTCTAAGGTGCTACTGGGAGGATTTTTTTAATTTTGTTTTGACTACGTCAGACCAACATGGCTACCTACCTGTCATATTGGGTGTTAACCAATGTGTGTCCCTTTACTTCTCCAGAGCACATGGGAGCAGGTGCAAGTAGGAGGGGTAGACAAAAATGGTCTCCCTCCCCATTCTGCTGCTGGATCCCTCCAATAGGTGGGGTGACGCTCATTAGATACTACCCCATTATCTGTTAACGTGAACTCTAATGACTGTTGTGTTATACAACAACAGGAATACGACTTCCTAGCCTTTTTCATTATACCCTTTTTCAAAGGTGCAATCAGAAAATACTATTGGCTAAGTAGAAGAAAAACTCACAAGAATTTGGTCTTAAGGTTCTTAAAACATATTGTAAAAATAGTAGCCTAGCTGGGGACAGATTCAGCTGCCTGTCTTGATCCATCCTTATTAATGACAAATTGCTCATGAATTCTCAGGAACACAATGTCTTACTAAAGTTAAGAAATTCAGAGTTGACTTCCTCCCTTTCTGCTTCTGGTGACAAATCTTGAAGCATATCATTGTGTATCTCCTTGAGGGTGAAGCACATTAAGTGTTGTGGCCATCTGGGGCATGCAAATCTAAAATGAGTGGGATGGTCAAGTTCTGAGCTCAGATTTTTCAAAGGAAGCATGAGCAGTGCTAAGTGCAAATAACCTGTGGTTGTATTCTCATAGTTACATAGAGATGTTTCCATGTAGGCAATCGGGTTTGCCTGCCATGTTGATTGCTTATGGCTGTTTCTTGTCTGAGTGACAGATTTTTGATAGATATTGGTCTGCTTCATTCTGAGTGAACGGAACATCCTGCAGTGCTTTGCATGTAGCATATATTGTAAGGTGCAGGTGTCAACCCTGAGACGTGGCAGCTGTTTTTCCAAGCTATATGGGAGTGAGAAATAGAAAGCAAAGGGTGCTATATCAGGCAACAGATCTAGCCTGAAAAAGCCTGGGGGTGGTTCCATTTTTCTCTGAGTGAAAATACCAGGAAGTTTTCAAAGTGACAAATGGCAGAGCTTGAAGGAAGCACTTGCATGTGTGGTATTTAGTTACACAGCACCAGCAGGCTGCTGACTGAAATCTTGAAGATGGTCATCTTTGCAGAAAGATTACAACAAACACACCTACTTCTGTGGAGTCTCAAGTCTTGAGACATTTAAAGAGTAGGATTTAGTAATGAGAGTCTTCAAAAACGCATTGGGGACTAGTTAAAATAGATTAATTAGGTGGTGTATACTGTATTGTCAAATTCTCTTGATTTAAGAACTGGCCATAAAGTTGTGGGATGCTTCACCAGGTAACAAAGTATAAAACACTAGTTACTGAAGCTGTTCTAAATGTCTGGCTTCCTTTTCCTACTTTTAAAATTAGTTAATTTGTTAGTTAGTTAGTTAGTTAGTTAGTTAGTTAGTTAGTTAGTTAGTTAGTGTTTTATTTGTTGTTCAACAGTCTATTACCGGTAGTTATTGCTATTTATTTATTTATTTAATCTATATCCTGACCTTCTTCCTGAAGGAGGCCAGGGCAGGAAACAAGCCCAAAATTTACAAACGAAGTAAAGTATTATAAAACAGTCAACACATTCTTAAAACGGTTAATGGGGAGCAATCATGAACAGTATTTAAGGGGGGGGATAAGCATTGTGAAGTTATTCTGCTGCGCCTTTCTGTTTAAGGGGGCTGACAAATTAAAAATACACTGACATATTTACTAACATAACTAATGCAAGAAAATGATAAAGCCAATAAACTGTGATTTAAAACAGCAGCCAAAATTTAAGAGCAGATGAGCCCTCCGATAACTTGAGCCATGTTAGCATATCTCCTCGGCCCTTGAGAACTCTTGCACTCTGTCATAGCCAGGGAGAAGCAATGTCTCCCCATGTAAGGAGCCCACTGCAATTCATTCATTCTTTTCTTTCTTTTAAAGGAATAAAAAAATCTGTGACTTACAGCATGAAGAAGATGTACAAAATGTCAAAAGGATGGCTGAGGAAGACATGACACCCAGAGGGCTGGACTTTTTGAAAAAAAATCAGCTGATCCTCTTTGTGGCTGAAGGTTATTCCCATTTGACCTGTTGCATCACCTTGCCTTGGAAAATTAAGAATATGCAGAAACATGTTTGTGCTATTTATACACCAACAGTGTTGCGCAGACGATAAACACAGGAGATCACCAGTTTTGGTTTCTTCAAGAAGTGGGTTTCCTTCCTTCCTTGTGTCTGTTAGAACTTTTTTCTACCTTTCCAGAGTGACTGTTTCCATGTGTGCTGTGTTATGCTACAATCCTTAAAAACAGGAGCCCTGTGTGATCAGGGTTCCCAGTCGTGTGGAGGACCGTAAGACTACTCAGCTGAATCTGCTTTCAATCTCCCTCATCAGATCTTGATGCTCAGGATAGGAAGGTTGGAGAGGCACATGGCCCTGTGCCCCCTTCATGGATACTGTTAATGAACTCCTACAAAAGTTTATTATTTTACAAATATATAGAGAGAGTGTGTGCATGTCCTTTGAGCATGCAGTTTGTGCTAACCACCCTTCTGCAAGAGCAGCTCGTACTCTTGCATCTTTTAACTTCACCAAGAACTCTTAAAGGTCTAACCACACAGCTTAAGAACCATTGAATGGTACTGAATTATTTTCCTCTTGGCCCTCTTTCTGTGTAGAGTTACATGCCAAGTAACTTTGCAAAAGGTCAGCCATTTGTTTTTAAGGCATAGTTGACAGCAGTATAATTCACAGCCAAATATCGGTGAGCAGGTCATATTTCAAAACAAGGTCGGGTTATAGTTGAGCTTCTGGGTCCAATAATGTGTGGGTGTTTAGGTATATAATTTAAGAGTCCTGCTGCACCGCTAGTGCTTTTAATGTCTGCCTGTGGTTAAAATCAGGGAACAGTTTTCTGGCTGGTAATAGACTGTTTCTCTACCACCACCACCACTTGTGAATTTTAATTACTGGGGGCATAAATGAAGACAACAAAAGAAAGGGGGTTCAAATAACAACATTGACCTTACCACTCATTTCTCTTAGGGCAAAGTGAAAATACGTATTGGGCTTTTTTTTGTGAGGGGCTGTATAGATTTGTTTCCCTTCCTACTCACCCACCCCTCCATTTGATTAAAGTTGCTTTCTCATCCAAACAACTTTTCACAGATGGCTACCATGCAAAAAGGTGTGTTTGGGCTGCAGCTCACATGGTAGTTGCATTTAAAGGCACGGTCAGGAGGAACTAGGGAAATAAAAAGGACAGTTCTGTTAAAGATTATACACGATAAATGGTTATGTATTAGTTCATGTTTGATTTGAAAGCTTACAAGAGCTCAGGTTAAAATGTAATTTTAATTTGATTTTTTTTCACTCTTTCTCATGGGCTCAAGGCAGGTAAATGTATACGGATGTGTTTTGCAGCTCAGGTGGCACAAGAGCTTGATGACTGATTGTAGAAAAACACACACGAAGGCTTTAAATTCTGACATTAAATAGAATGAAAAGCTGTACAAAAATAAGTCATATTACATTTAAAAATAGTCAAATGAGCCTATTGATGTGCATATTTTGTCTCAGAGAAATGGCAGAGGTTTACAGTATTCTTGATCAATTCTAGAAAAACTTTCTCATATTTTAGTCCTGTTGAAATATAGTGAGGTTTTTGTGATGGAGAGCTTTACATTTCCAGCTTCCAGGATTATTGTGTTCCCAAACTATTAAAGTAGAACAGATTGCTAACATAGTAAGGAACTACATGGGAAAGTTTCTAATGCTGGAAATGCCCTGTTGACACTTTTTCTCACAGCAAGCTCTTTTGCAAAATCCTGGTTACTTTTTGAACTTGAAGGCATCTAAGAAGCAATTTGGGGGGCCAACCTCACTCTCTGCATGGATACTTATACAGAGTAGTACCGAGCAGCTCTAGAAAGTAGCCGTGGCCTTTAATTAAGAATTCAGGAGCTCTTGCAGACTCTTCAATATTTGAGCTTTCTAGATTATTTTACTAAGCCATCTGAAAGCCAAAGATTGCAATCCTGTGTGTGCTTTTCATGTAAGTGCCACTGATTCTAATGAAGCATACATAGCATGAATTCTGTCGTGGAATAGCCGCAGGTGCAGCATACCACATATAGGGGGAAGACCCATGTTTGAAGTGAGGTGAGAGATAGAATTTAGACGTTATTCATCCCATTTGCAGTCTTTTGAGAAACACTTTGTGTGTCAAAAGACTGCAAATGCCAAAGTGAAGCAGGGTGCCTGGGGGGGGGTGGCGGCTTTGGGGCATGCCCAAAGCAAAATGGATTCCCTGTGATTCTGCACAAGTCAAAAAGGGAAAGCTCTGAAGCATTTTGTGGCACCTTGGTGATCCAAACATCAAACTCTGCAGACAAGTACCTGTGAAAAGTGTGGGGGGGATCTCTGATTTTACCATAGAGAAAACTTTGTGTGGGGCTAATAGGAACAGGAATCAACTTTGCAGAACTGAAATGTATGTTTCTAGCTTGAAGAAAATGTCAGGGTCAGGAGGAAGACTGAGGGATCTAGCTTGTAATCGATGGGAATGATCTTATTAGGAAAGCAAGCCCATTTAGTTCTTCCCACCCCAAAATTAGCTTCAAAAGCCCTTGGAAATTTTGGTTTGAAATTTGACAGGTTTCTTAGATGCAGGGGTGCCTCCCCCATGTCTGCAATTTTCAGGCCAGTTGCCCACAAAATGTTAAAACTGTTGACAGCTGCCCTTGAGGAGAAACCTTTGCAGCTTTGCTTCTGAAATTTGGCAGGATTCATGACCTCAGAATTGGTAAGATTACCTGATATATATTCTACCCCAGAATTTAAAAGTTAAGACGTTTCCTTAAAAAACAAAACATTAAAACTGTCCCATAGAAAAGCCCCTGGATCTAACTGCATGTAAATTGGCAAGCTTCCTTCACTCCGTTCCTTTGCAGCTTTCATTCACATCTGCCTAAAGGAAAATAAGTTATAGCTGATACTGTTTTGGGGGTGGGAGAAACAAAATGGACTCACGCGAACTCTCTAGATGAATCAGAAAATCTAAAAAGTACCTTGAATCAAGGTAGGCGGTTTCCTGACACCCTGGATTGTGGTCCAAAATAAATGATGTGGTCAGTGCACACTCCTAGTTCCAATGCTGTGCTTGGGGGACACCTCAGTGGTAGAGTTCATGCATGCAAGTTACATTTGCGGCATAAAAATGTGGAGAGCCACTGCCAGTCAGAGTATGCATTTATTCGTATAGAAATTTCTGCTTCAAGCTTATAATGCCTGTGTGTACTTAAGGGTGGCTTAGCAACAATTTAAAGTTGCAGTGTCATAAAACACTACACAAAATACAAAGTAGATCATACTGATGCATCGTGGTCTGACTTGCACCAGTGGTATAAGGCAATTTCCTGTGTCCTCTTGTGCAAGTCAGCTATATATTTTTGTATTCATTTACTTATTTCAAAAGAAAGGGCAATTGCATGCTATTGAGAAGTTTTCCGTGCCCTGTGCTAACGAAGGGTTATTTCAATCTTAAGTGGTTAATGATCAGGAAGGAGAGAATTTCTGCTTGACCTCTTCCAGGAACTTGGCAGCTTCCCTGATAGCAGTTCAGGTCAGTTGCTTAGGGATTTGGCAGTGAAGTGGGAAAGAAAGTTTATGCAGTCTGATCAGCAGATAACCAAGATCCAGAAGATACTGGGAACGAATTTTTCTGGCCCTACAATATTTAAAAAACTGATGTAAACATCCAAAGCCAAGAGATGGTAACATTGGAGCCTCACAGAGCTGCCTGGGGAGGGTGTTCTAAAGATATGGTGCCACCACTGATAAGGCCCAGTTTCATGAACATCTATCTATCCTCTGATGATACTGAACACATGAAGGGGGGCATCAGGAGGAAAGTTTCCAAAGGATCAGGTAGGTTTATGTGGGAGAAGGAGGTTCTTCAGATACCTTGGTCCCAAGGTATAGAAATGGCGGGATAGAAATATTAGTAATAAATATATATGATCAAAGCCAATATGTGAATTGTGTGTGGAAGCCAGTGAAAGCACTTTAAAACAGGTAGAAGATCTTCAGGCTAGTGTGTTCCACATAAAATTTTAGCTGCTGTGTTCCAAACAGTCTCTAGTAGTAGTCCCACGCACAATGCATTTTTAAAGTCTAACCTGGATATTACCACAACATGCCTTTCATTTTCTAAGAGAGCCCAGAGAGCATAAGTTGATGAAAGGCAACACGCAGAACACCTGTTGAAAGGCCTGGATCTAACAGTTCCCCAAACTGTAAACCTCTTCAAGGGGAAGTACAAACTCACATCAATAATGAGCAGGATACTACTTCCCATACACATTGAGCCGCCTTGTCATTTTTGAGATGACAAAAATGAACTCACCTGTTTGTTATTCGTGGCATGTTTTTTTAATCTGAATGAAAGTTGAATGGGCCTTAGCTGGAACTCTGTAGGACACCATAGCACAAGGTTGTCAAGCTTTAGTGCCAGCACCACGTTCAGGCATATGTGCATCAGGAAGGAATAGGATGCCTAACATGGTGCCTTCCAGGCAAGTGAACTGAAGGTAATAAAGTATCAAAGACCACGGAGAGACTCAGTAGATCTAATGAGGATGAACTTCATCTGTCTGTCTCTCCTTATAGCTCCTCTGGGAGGGTGACCAAGGAAATTTCAGTGCCATATCTGGGTCAGAAACCACCCAGAAATTTATTTAAGATATCAAGCAGTATCATTCCAAAGTTTCTGAATCTGAGCCGCTACCACCACAAGTGGAGTACCTTCCCCCAAAAGATTTTATGAAGGAAATATGGCTATTCTCAAATAACTGTGTTCTTGGTGAATTAAGTTGTTTGTCATGCACCACTGAAACCCCCTGCCTTCCTTTCCCCCTCTAACATTGGTGCATTCTCTCTTCCCTTCTTGCTGAAGTGTACCTTCTTTGTGAACATTTATTTCTGTATTTTATAATTGCATTTTGGGTAATGATTTTTTTAAAGCAACACTTCCTCCTTCCTTTTTAAGTTGGTACATGCAAATACTCTGGTGGGGTGGCTAGTGGGTGGTAGGGCAGCACACATACACCTACCAATTCTTTCAATATGTATTTATAGGAACATTCACACAGTTCTGCAAATGCAATTTAGAGGTGTTAGTATTTATCACAAACTTCCATGGATTTCTTCTTTTACAAGGTGTCCCTACATCATCACCACCCTTGCTTCGAATTTCTTTAAATTCTCAATATTAACATGCAGATTTGGGGAATTGGTGCAAGAACCTTTTAAAGCAAATGGGTGCTGTGTACTTTCTGGGAGGATTGGCCTATTCTATATAACCTAGCAGTTCGAAAGCACGTCAAAATGCAAGTAGATAAATAGGAACTGCTACAGCGGGAAGGTTAACGGCGTTTCCATGTGCTGCTCTGGTTTGCCAGAAGCGGCTTTGTCATGCTGGCCACATGACCTGGAAGCTGTACGCCGGCTCCCTCGGCCAATAACGTGATATGAGTGCCACAACCCCAGAGTCGGTCACGACTGGACCTAATGGTCAGGGGTCCCTTTACCTTTACCTTTATATAACTGGAAGCGAAACTTACTTGTGCTACAATTATTATTTTTTAATAGCCCATAAGAGTTTCCCCCATCCCCACTAAACCAAATGTTAATATATAAGCAATACACAGTCTTATTTGAGTGTTCCTGAAAAGTACCCAAGCACGCCACTCTTAAGCCGTTTATTGTGACAAGAGCCTCTGTGAGCATCAGCTTACTTCATCGTGCAAGATGGCAGGTGGTATAGTGAAGGGTAAGTGAAGCTAACAAGGGAAAGATTCTTGGATACACTAAATATACTTTGCTGGAGTATCAAAGCATAAGTACTGTATTGTAATTGGAAAGACAACTACAGTGGTACCTCGGGTTAAGAACTTAATTCATTCTGAAGGTCCGTTCTTAACCTGAAACTGTTCTTAACCTGAGGTACCACTTTAGCTAATGGGGCCTCCCACTGCCGCCACGCCGCCGCTGCATGATTTCTGTTCTCATCCTGAAGCAAAGTTTTTAACCCGAGGTACTATTTCTGGGTTAGCGGAGTCTGTAACCTGAAGCATCAGTAACCCGAGGTACCACTGTACGTTGTTGTGCTGGAGGTATTTTTCAATAGTTTATAAATAAACTATTGGAAGTGTGAACTTCCAATATATAAATAAGTTATACATAAACTTTCGGAAGTGTGGACAGATGGGCACATAACATCCGTATATTTTATATATCCAAGTATACTTTGGTTTCACATACCCTTTTTCATAAGTTAGGCAAAACAAGACAGTTTGGGGGGGCGGGGAGTGTACATTTGAGATGGACCGATCATAATAAAGACCAGTTTAAGAAGTTTACTTAAGTTGCCACTTTGGGAGACATCACCCTAATGAAAAATATGGGCCAGAGCATTAGAAGTAACTTGATCAGATTAGGAGGAGGCAGGAGGTTAACCCCTCTGCCTTGGTAAAGAGCTTTGTTGCCTTCAACTTGAAACTTGCTAGCTGAGAAAAAGCAAATGCTACGTTCCAGAGACCAAAACGAAAAGTTACCGACACAGTTCAACAGCTAATTAAGCATTTTATATGCAGCAGATGTTCTGTATAAAGCCAAGGCCCAGCAAGCCAATGGCACAGTCTCTTACACATTACAGGTGCTTTATTGTGGAGCTTGACTGTAACCTGAGTCGGTTTTATTTCTCTGACGTGGCTAAAGTATATAGTGCATCTTTGGGCAAGGTTTGTGGAGAATTTGTTTGTGTACAAAAACAAACAGGCCATTGCATACTGTTGAGAGAGGTGGGTTTTTTAAAGGTCAGTTTAATGGGGTGGGCTAGCTTATTCCAGTTGTGCGTTCCCTGCAAATATTGTAGAGTAAATCTTGTATGAGTCAGGACATAAGAAACTTTCCCCCTTTAGCAGGGACAGTCTTGAAAGCATTTTCTTTCAGTTCTCTGTAAATCATTCACATCTCTTGTGGGGTTTTTTTTTTAAAGAAAAAGAAATAAATTAAAAAGAAGTAGCCTACCTTTCCTCTGGAGCCTACAGGCCTTCGATCTATTTCGGTTTTGGCACAGAGCCACAAGTGAATCATGGGCTATAGTAGTCGATGTTGTGAGTGCCTCCTGTTTTTGTTAATAGAAAACACCCTGTTCAGTTGTGATGCCAAAGAAAACCTCATTCAGAAAAGTCTTTCTTAGAGACAAGTGTGCAGACATGGGAGAGATTATACAGTGTGACCGAAGGATATGGAGAAAAGTGTGGTTTGTTGCATTAGGAGTCCCTCTAAAATATGGAAATGAACATTTACCACAGACCTTTAATGTTAGATAAGCGCATATTTAATTTTGTGCACTTCTAAAAACTTACATCATGCTGACCACTTTTGTATTCTCTCTGTTCTTTCCTTTTGCGCTCTTCTGTGCTCACTTTTTTTAGATTTAGTACCCAAATTGCTGCTCCCTAACAATCTTGTGTGTCTTGCTCTTCGTCCTCTATAGCTCATAGTCTAGCCAACATGCTGCCCTCCAGATATTGTTCATAGAATCATAGAGTTGGAAGGGACGATAAGGATCATCTAGTGACCAACACCCTGCAGTGAAGGAATCTCTTTGTCCTACATGGGCTCAAATCCATGCCCCTGGGATTAAGAGTCTCGTGCTCTACCAACTGAGCTAACTTCCATCAGCTCCAGCCAATTGGTCAAGATGATGGGAGCTGTACTCTTAACAGCATCTGCAAGGTACCACATTAGCGAGCCCTGCTTCAATCAATAGCTTTAACTAATTCTGGTGTTGGTAGCTGCTCTTTCCTTCCTCCTTAGCACTATCAAAGTGCTTGTACCCATTCAAATAAAGCAACATAAGCAAGCAAGCACAGGCTTCTGCCCTTGGGAACTTGCAGTCTGAAGTGAAAGCCTTTGGTCCTTGCTTCCCCAGCTTCATGTGAAGATCCTCATATCCCATGGCTTAGTATATGGTGTAATTTCATCCATTTTACCTAAAGATGAACCAGAGTCAAATGAGTGACAGCACTCAAATTCTGGCTCACATCTCCACAAAAAGGGATATTATATAAGAAGGGCAAATCCAGCCACTTTATAAGAAGGCAGGAGAACATTGGGATTTTTCAGCAGCGAACAAGACGGAGAGATGGCTGTGAGTTAACTCTAAGATGCCATAGGAATAGAGAAAATATTCTGGATCCAAGCCGTTGGCAAGCAGACACCCGAGAATCTCATCAGATGGGACTTCACTTTGGCAGCTACTATTAAAAGACCATTGTGAATGAGTCACCAAATGTTGAAAGTGTCATGTGACCAGTCAGGATATTGGGCGATAGCTGAAAGTGTCTATGAATAACCTGGTTGTTTGAATTCACCCACTGATTCTGTCTTAAGGATGAACTCTACTGCTTGCATTTTTCTCCACAGCCATTTGAAACCACCCTTCACCCAGTTTTCAAGCTGGCCAACCCTAGCAGTTCAGCGTTGTGCTACAATTATAACACAGACTGCATTCGGGTGAATTCTGTTCTACTGTGCTTTGTACAGAATTGGTGAGCTACTTTGGAGACAATGCAAGCTCGAGAAATAGAACAACAAACTTTGGAAATATTTATTGTTCTCCACTTGCTCAGTCCCCGCCCCCAAAGCAATATGTGGAGCATAATTGTATGGCATGTTGTTCCAGGATGTTAGCTATCTGACTCCTCAAGTATCCAATGTTATATTTAGACTACCCTGAAGCTGAAACCCAGCTGCAGGCTCCTTTTTTGAACCTTGCTGCATATGTCTGTTTAGTGCTCCTCTGCTTTATGAATTAGTCCAATATACGGAATGCCAGCTGGTACTGCAGTATAACAGAATAACTGCAAGTGATAATCAGCTAGCTGCTGTGCCGTATCATTTGGCCTGGGCAGGAGGGATACTCATGCCTGTAGTGCATTTTTGTCATTTGATGTGTGAATGTGCCAACAGTTAGAATACAAAGTTATTTTGAGTCTTAATAACTTGCAATTGGGCAGAGAGGGAGGTCTGAATGGGAGGGGTTGGGGAGGTGCACCCAGATCTCCCATTCACCCTAATGTCCCATTACACTGCCTGTGCAAATATTAGGGTTGCCAGACTCAATAGAGGACAGGACTTCTGTGCCTTTAATTGCCCTGCTCTCTTTTGAGTCTGGAAACCTTAAAGAGAAACCAGCAGACCCTTTGCTTGGAAATTAAACAAAGGGTCTGCTGGTTTCTCTTTAAGGTTTCCCGACTCAAAAGAGAGCAGGGCAATTAAAGGCACAGAAGTCCTGTCCTCTATTGAGCCTGGCAACCCTAGGAAATATACCTGCCTGCACATAAGCAAGAAGGGAGCAAACAGGTATTTATTAAGCCCTGTTGGGACCCTCCATGTATGGGTGTAACTTGCTCAGTGTTTCTCAGTTGGGTCAGTTTGCACACACGGTAGTCAATATTATCAGGCGTTGAATCAGCTGCTCTCTCAGTATACTTGCGTAACCTAATCCTCTAATATTTAATGCTTGAAGGCTGACAAAATATGGTGGAGGTGCTCAGTCTTTTGAAGCCTGAGGGGACATTCTGAAAGCTAAGGAATTCTGCGGGCCACCAAAAAAAATAAAAATTTCACAGAAGAAACACTGGCCCCCATCTGTGCTACATTGGGCAGCCCATATGTCCCTCCATCTTTCTTTAGACTCAGATCTGTTTTACTCAGGTTTTGCAACAATGACAGAGCTGGAAGGCTTTCCCTGTGATAGGGCCCACTATTTTGAATGGATTTCCATAGGAACCCCTCCTTCCATACTGTGGGCACTGGGCAAAACCTGCCTGATTTGCTATTGATTGAAGACTATTGTTTATGCTGACATTGGTTAAGGATTTAACATAATTTTAAAAAAATCTTACTGGTTTTTGTTGTTGTTAATGTGTTAACATAATGTTGATAAATAGATAATCCTAATCATGTTGGCACATTTTAATCTATCCCCCCCATTTTATTCTAATTGTTTTTAACTATTTTTTGTTGATAATTTTCATATTTATGGTAGACTGCTTGGATGTTTTACTGGAATCAAGTGATATGCACATTTTGTTAAATAAATGCCAAACATGTTGCTCTGCTTTCCTTTGGTCCATGTAAGTGAGGTGAGGCCATGAGGAGGTCTTGCTGTCTGGGCAGCCCAGGACCACCCTACACACTGCCCAGGCTTGCACCCCAGGGAGGTCACTTCAGTGCTGCTGGTGCAGTGGTTTGACTTACCCCCCCCCCCCCGAGGCACACTCCATTGTCTCTCAAGACAGACAATGCCAACGTCACACACACACACACCCGAACTGCTTCAGTGGTAGAACAGCTGTACAGAAAACAATCTACAGTTTAAAGTACAAGTTAAATGCTAGGATATCATGTTTATGTTGTGCAGGGTTGAAGGTTTTTTTTGTTTCTTAATTATTAATGGATGGTCACTTTTAATGTGCTGTTCTTGATTTTAAAACTTAGCAACAAAATCCATACAGCTATTAACTGCTTTGTTCTGGGGAAAGTGACCAATAAACGGCATCTTTTAGGAAAGGGATAAAACTAAAACAGCAATTATGAATTGCATTATAGAAATCTAGGTTGTGCTCCCATTCAGGCCACATTCCAAAAGAGACCCAAACATACTTCATTCTGTGTTGGATTCTGGCCAAATAGCGTTACATACAATTCTGATTCTGTGTGGGTGGTGGTGGTGGTGGTGAGGAAATGAACATTTATCAAGTCAAAACTATAGAGAGAGTGGATGGAATTTTCTCAAAACCATGTCTGATCGTTTAGCAAAATTCCTTGGCAGACAAATAGACGTACATCTGCACACAGTGCACATTTTATAACGTATATGTGCTGTTTACCGTTACAATATATAGTGACTGTGCTAACTTTGATGGGACCTGAAAAAGGATTTGTCAGAGTCCTGGATAAATAGCTTTATTTGGAGCTATAACCTGTGAAGTCTATGCAGAACTGTTTATTTGAAGGCAGTATATACCCTCTGAATACCATAGGAAGAGGAGGAGGAGCAACAGCAACAACGGGATGGTTGCTGCAATATGCCTTGACCCTCTCCGAGGCACCAGTGTTTCCACCGTTGAAAGTAGAATGCTGGGTGAGTAGAAAATAGGTGGAGATCTACTGGCAGATTTCTGGGTGATGTCTAGTGAATTGGCCAGGTTTTCCGATTTCCAGATACTTGATAGGAATTACAAAATTAGGCTTCTGAAACGAAGAGAGCTAACCCAGAGTGGACTTTTTGTGCGTAAAAGGACTGCAAACTCTATTCGGTGCTGTTGCTGAAAACAAGTTATTAGGTTTAGAATGTGTTCAGAGGTATCCTGCTCTTTAATTCTAGTTGTAAGTTGTTAGCGTTTGGCTCTGGCTGGTAGATCTTGGGATTTTAGTTAAAAAAAAAAAAAAGTTGACCCAAGAAGCCTGAAATCTGCCCATCATCGGATTACATGAACCATTCGTATGAAGCTTCAGGTCAATTCATGTTAGTTTGCCATTATACTTGCTATTTAGATTGCTTTCTTTCCAAGTCTTGCCACTGTCTGCTCTTTTTGCTGCCTCAGCACACTGATCTGACACTTTAAGTAAACAGGAAATTTAGAATCTATCAGTGTATAAGTGTAGCAAGATTGTTGGTCCCAATGTCCCTTAGGTACCCATTCCCATCTGTTGATTGTCTGGCTGTCTGATTTTCCCTTTGTACAGAATGCAGAGGCATGAGCCATTAGTTCCTTGATTCATCTATCTTTTGGAACACCTCATACGCTAAGGGGGAGTGGGGGACAAGCAATGTCTGATCCAGACTCTTAAATATGCCTGTCTAGACATTTATGATATACTCATTGTAATGCTATGAGAGCACCAGTTCATGGCAGGTCACATCTTTCAAAAACAGCACTTTGGTAATGAAATTGATAGGAGAGGCAGTGTAGTACAATGGATAAAGACTTGCGGTCTTATTTTGTACTAAGGGGTGGAAGAGAGAAGTATGGGTGTGAGATGACAATGAACACTTAGATCCAACCATTCCTTGGATGCAAATCTCCATTTCCATGTACCTTCCTTCCCTTTGAGATATATAAGTGATAAATTCCATACTCAGTCCTAATGCACCTGATTTTATAGATCTGCTGCTGAAGAATTGTGCAAACGTTTCCAATAAAATATAAATGCACTACTGTAGAAAACTAATTAATAGGGAGCAAAAATGGGTTTTGCATGTAGAATTTAGTATTCAGTGTGCTACATTTTGGGAACAAACATACTAAATGCAGCCTTTGTAGTCTGGCTGATCTCTATTCTTTGCTACATCAAAGGCTACATTGTTATGGGATCTTGAGTTATAATAATTATGGCATGTCTGGACCATCCTTTCCCATTTACAATGTTTCTCTTACGGTTTGAATGCCATATACAGCATTCTTAGACAACATTTGAAGGGTGGGTGTGTTTGTCTGTGTGTGTGTGGGGGGGCCTAAACGTTTTTTCAAAGGAAACATGTTGACTTTTTTATTGTTATTTTAAAAAAAACATGCTTTGGGACTTCCCCATCTCCCTGTTTATAATGGCCTGGACCCAACAAGTGAGGCTAGGCCAAGAGCATGTGCTGATCCAACAGGGATTTTTATTTTGGTTCCTTTGAACAATTGATCCCTGTAATGTGGCAAACAGCATGCACCACTCCCTTCATTTTCAATCTTTCAAATGTAGCCTGCAGAGGTGCTACTCAAGAAACACAACTCTCATTTGCTGTGCATGAAACTAGTTTCACAGATTCATGTCTTACATCTCCACAGTCTTGCAGCACTAGAAGATGAAGTCTCTCTCCAACTAAGAACAAATCATGCAGTCAAGACACTGATACTAAAAAGCAAGAGAAATTAACCAGTAGACTAAAATACTTGTCCATTCTTGGAATAATGAGTGCTTTGTTATGTCCCCACTTGCAAGTATGAGAAGGCAATTGTCTTATAATGTCACCAGAAATAATAAAATATTTAATGCCAGCATACTGCAGCAAACTTCTTGTTGCATGCAATAATTACTATATTTCCTAAGTTTAACAATGTTCGCAGCATATCTGGAATTAGTTCAGTTTGATGAGACAGCTTGTCTCTTATTTTTCTCTTCCAAGTAACTTTTGAAGAGTATCCTTAAGTCTTCTCACATGAACCATGTTGCCATGACTGTGGCGTGTTTCTGATAGAGTTTGACATTTTGTTGTCATCTGAGTATGGCTAGATGTCAGGCTGTATGAAGCGGCAGCTTTGCAGTTGAGCAATGCTGAAATACTTTCTCAAATTATTTGCATATGGAGCTTAGTGACTTGTTTCAGATTAAAGTTTCCTTGAAGTACATTTTATAAAGCTGATGTCAGTTGTAAACTATGACCAATAATTTTATTAAGGCAAGATGTGGATAGAGTTAAGTCACAGAGAATCAACCAGACTGGCACAAAAAAAATAGCTAAAATTCCAGGTGTACGAAGATTTTGTGATACCTTTGAAATATTTAATGAGTGGTATAACAAGTAGACATGTACACATTCCACAAGCAAACCAGGATGAATGCTCATTATGATATAACCACCTTGTAAACAAATCAGACTGAATGTTCAATAAAGACTGGGCATAGTCTAACCACAGCCTAAGCTTTATGCTAGCAAGTCAGGATGAAGGCTGTTGTCCAGGTTCTCTAGGACCCCTACATTAGTAATTGGATAGAAATAATCCTGTCTATTGGGAAGTTGAGATGTGGGTGGCGCTGTGGGTTAAACCACAGGGCCTAGGGCTTGCCGATCGGAAGGTCGGCGGTTCGAATCCCCACAACGGGGTGAGCTCCCGTTGCTCGGTCCCTGCTCCTACCAAAGTGCAAGTAGATAAATAGGTACCGCTCTGGCGGGAAGGTAAACAGCGTTTCTGTGCGCTGCTCTGGTTCGCCAGAAGCGGCCACATGACCTGGAAGCTGTACACCGACTCCCTCGGCCAATAGAGTGAGATGAGCGCCGCAACCCCAGAGTCATTCGCGACTGGACCTAAGGTCAGGAGTCCCTTGACCTTTTTTGGGAAGTTACCAGGTCACCGCAGCAATCCTTGCTGAGAAATGACACACAGAAGCCACAGTGGTACATCACCATGGCCCCAAGTAAATTCCCACTTTAGCATAGGATCAAAGAATCACAGAATTGTAGAGTTGGAAGGAACCCCCAGGGCAATCTATTTGAACCCCCTGCAATTCAGGAATCTCAGCCAAGGCATTCATGTCAGATGGCCATCCAACCTCTGCTTAAAAACCTCCAAGGAAGGAGAGCCCACAACCTCCCAAGGCAGCCTGTCAAACAGCTCTTACCATCAGAAAGTTATTCCTGATGTTTAATTGGAATCTCCTTTCATGTAACTTGAATCCATTGGTTCAGGTGCGATCCTCAAGAGGAGGAGAAAACAAGGTTGCTACAGTCCCCATGTGACTGCCCTTGAGGCTAAACATACCCAAGTCCCTCAACTGTTCCTCATCAGGCATGGTTTCCAGACCCTTGGTCATCTTGGTTACCCTCCTCTGCACACATCCCAGCTTGTCAATATCCTCCTTAAATTGTGGTGCCCAGAACTGATCACAGTATTCCAGGTGTGGTTTCACCAAGGCAGAATAGAGCAGGACTATTACTTCCCTCAATACTTCTGTTGATGCAGCCTAGGATAGCACTAGCGTTTTTTGCTGCTGCGTCACACTGTTGACTCATGCTAAGCTTGTGGTCTACTAAGACCCTTAGTTTCTTTTCACATGTATTACTGGCAAGGCAGCTGCCGCCCCCCCCCCCCATCTTATATTGGTGCAGCTGGTTCTTTCTGCTGTACAGCCTTACATTTGTCCCTATTGAAATTCATTTTGCTGGGTCAGATTTTTATTTATTTTTTGCCAGGGTGTACTCTGACTTCCCAAGTTGCTGGGCGCAAAAATGTTGCCATGGAAACCGTAATGTCATCCGTAGTAAGCAAGCAACAATACTACCAGATGAAAGGCTGAATGAAGCTTGTTCAACTTCAACTGCTCTGACACATACAATCAAAAACGTGTTTTCATATGCACCTATTTCTGATGCTTTATTTCCAGGATTATTTTTGAAATGTCTACGTTGACTTCAAGGTCGACACAGAGCACATCTTAAATGCAGAAATGGAGATAGGATAGAGGAACTTCCCATCTAATTGATCTAGGGTGGGGCTTATTCCTCTCCTCCCGTCCGGAGCACGTTACGCTGAAAACTCTGCTGCAAATGACTGCTGGAGTGTTTGTGAGGTGGAGTCAGAGGAAAGAGAAAGAAGTGTGTACTGTATGTGTGTGAGGGGGGTTATAAAACCGACTGCAATGCAGCGCCGACCCTCCTCCCCGGAGGGGTCACGGCAGCTCGAGGTTCCTTTCCCAATCTGCCTCTCTCCTTCAGCTGAGGTACATTACCTCCTGCCTCCCCACTCCCCTCCCCCTTTTCTACCTGCTGAGGATGTGATGTCAGGGCCTCATTATCCTAATGTATGCTGATCTCATGGGCGCCGCAGCCAATGGGGACGCGCGGCTCTCCCCACCTGCTAGGAAGAGAATTCCATCATTCTTGGAATTCTTCCCTGGGCCAGCGCACGGCGGCGCGGGCTTCCTCGCGCGGCTGCTGACTCTGCAAAGGCGCGCATTGTTTGGGGAGCAGCCGCTCGCTCGCTCGCTCGCCTGCCCGCTCGCCCAATCAGCAAGCAGGGAGCTCTCTCCGGCCGGAGCCCGCGCAGCCCAGCTTGGCTGCCGGGAGTAGCAAGCGGCGCTTGGAGCCGCCGCCGCCGCCGGGAGCACGCTGGTCTCCGCCCCCCTCCCGGCCCGGCTCAGCTCGGCTCTGCACTGCAGGGGGGAAGCGACCCAGCAGCGTGGAGCTCGTGCAAACTGGTGAGTGAGGCGACGAAACTCTGCGGCTGCTGCAGCTCGCGGAGCCCACTTCGCCCGGCGAGCTTGGTGGCGGCGCGGGGCTGGGGAGGGGGGCAGGGGAGCTTTTCTGGAGGGAGATGCGCGGGCAGGCAAGCAAGCAAGCAAGGCACACGAGAGCCTCTTGGCGGCCCCCTGGAGGAGGAGGCGTCGGCGTGGAGCTGGTGGCCGGAGCCACTCCATGCCGCCCTCAAGCAGGCCGGGTGCTTTTGCAGAGAGTTGTGTCTAGACTTGCCACATGCCCTGCACATTGTGTGTGCGCGCGTGACTGGCTGCTTTTTGTTTGTCTGTTTTGTAGGATAACGCGCTAGAGCTGAACCCAAATCCCGAGGAGGAGGTGCGAGGGGGCTCTCTTTAGCTTTCGTGTTTTCCTCTCAGAATGCGCCCAGGATGTTTGCAATGTTAAAAATGCATGTGCAAAAGAGCGCGGGGGGTGGGAGGTCGAGTGGGACTAATGCACGCTGCATTAAAAAGCAAACAAACGCCGGTTTCTTTTATTTTTTTGTTTTTTTAAGCCGGCGCTAACTTGCCCCTAACTTAACACTAGTCCAAATGCAGCCGAATTCTTTGCTCCACAGTCACAGAACAAACCCTGCAGGCGACTCTTCCTTTTGCCTGATCCGAGGCAGCGCTCCTTGCTGTGTTTGTAAGAGAGGAGATCCTGCCGCGTGCGGTGAGCTCTTCCTCGCCAAGGCTCTTGCAAAGATGCCTCACCCAGCTCTGTTCCTGCTGTCTCCCAGTATTTGTTTCCCGTGAACACGTTTAACCCAACAGACGTTTTAGGACCGGCGACTTGCTGGGTGGATCACAGAAGTAGGTATGGTAATCCCCAGTCAACTGACTGAGTTAGTTGATTAAAGAGTCCTAGGAAGGAGACAGAAGTAACGGAGTGGCAAGAAAAGTCTGATTTGTTCAATCTTGCAGTAGCTGTGATTCTGTCCTCCTTCAGTTGTTTTGGCTTCTGGCTTCTGTTGCTTGACGGGCTCCTTGATATGCAGTTTGGCTGCTTCCTTTTCTTATTTGTTCCATGTATATGGCCTTATGCTGAGGAGAATCAGCTAAATTGCATCGCAGTAGTATCCTAGAAGTTTTATGTCCACTTTGCACTGCATGAAGGAAGAGGCGTCTGGTTCTCGTTCCATGAGAATTGGACTGTCAGTTCTACCTCCACCCCAGTGAGTGCCGTCTGCATTGTTGATGAACACGCCTTCTTCTCTGACAGTTGTGATGCAACTTTGATTTGAAATTCTGGCCATCTCCAGCTTGTGGCATTGGGAGCTTCTTAAAGCAAAAGATCACCTGAGTTCAGAGTCTGTGAGAGACAGAGTCCAACGGTGTATGAAGGAATGTAAGGATGGTTAAAAAAAACAAAAACCCACAGAGCAGTTTAAAAAGAATAGCAAGGAAATGTTATTTAATTTGTCTTACCTTCTAGAAATCTTAGTTTGATGGGAGAAGCATGAGGTGGTTCTAGTGTCATATCAAAAACTTTCTCTCTGTGTTTTCTCACACAAAGCAGGACTCCTCCAACAGGGTGAACTGGCACTATGATGGTATGCTATGTCCTAAGGAAAGAAAACCGAACTAACTGGCCTGGTTTCGAAACTGAATCAGTGTAGGATTTATTTTTTTCCAGGGCAGGTTACAATTGCAGTTTAGTTTACAATTATGAGGTAGGAGTGGAAGGGCCTCAAGATTCTGCCTTCCAGCTCTTTGTACTGACACACATTCTGCTGTAACCAATATTTCTGGCAGGTGAGCCCATTTTAACAGAAGAATGGAAGCAGAGCAATGGCTCCCACCACAAATACAATTCTTTTTTTCCTGTGGTAGTAATGAAGAATGACAATTTTGGTCCAAAAGCACGCTTTTCATGTTGAAAGAATCATAAAGCCTTAAAACCCACTTTGCTGCCCTGAAGGTAGAATCTTTCATGGTCAAACATCATTCATTTATATCCAAATTATAGTCTGGCACAGTTGGGGAGTAGGCGAGACAAAGAGTTCTGGAAGCTCCTGCAAGATGAGCCTTACTTTTGTGGAGGTTTCTGTATGCATTTTGTGGAACATCTTCCATAATATTAAATTCATTTTAATATTAAATTTAATATTTAATATTATGGAACATCTTCCATAATATCTCTCAGTAAGAGCTGTTCGGCAGTGGAATTTGCTGCCAAGGAGTGTGGTGGAGTCTCCTTCTTTGGAGGTCTTTAAGCAGAGGCTTGACAGCCATCTGTCAGGAATGCTTTGATGGTGTTTCCTGCTTGGCAGGGGGTTGGACTGGATGGCCCTTGTGGTCTCTTCCAACTCTATGATTCTATGATTCTAATATTCAATTCATTTCTTTTATTCTTAGACTATGGCATTACAGTATTATGTGTAAAGTATTTGTTGAAGTGGCTGAAAACCTATCCTGTTTCTAAATAATTGCATTTCCAAGGAGCCCAAGGCAGCAGATATGGTTCTTCTGCTTCAAGTCTTATTCTCACCAACGACTCTGAGAGTTAGTAACCGGCCCAAGGCCACCTCTCCTCATAGCTGGTTGGAATTTGAGTCTCCTTACTTCTAGGTGGATACTTTAACTCAGGCTTCCCTAATCATGTCCCCTCCAGATGTTTTGAATTACACTTCCCACCATCTCTGACCATTTGACAAGGTTGAGAATTGTAGTCCAGAGCATCTGAAGGATGCTAGGCCTGGAAGTCTGCTGCTTAATCACTGCAGCACACTGGCCTCATGTAAAATTATTTGTAAATAGTCATGACTTGCGATATATGAGCATTGCTAATTTTTGTAGCTTTTGAGCACATGTAGGCTCGTGACATTTCATTTGGGATAAAAGCGTAGAATGATGTGGGGTTATGCTTTTAACAACAGAAGGGCTATTCCCTTAATGTCTTGTTGGAAATTCCAAGAGATACATGTCAAATTGATGTGGCAGAAAGATGAAGGAGAGCCTCCTAAAATGCTCTTTCAGGCATTTTAAACTGTGTAGAATCAATATGTGGAGGAGGGATTAGTTTCACAGAGACAGTCCTCACCCTTGACCTCAACCCAGTGATTGTCTGTGTTGTGCAGAGCCAATCAATGCATCTGCATGTTGTGTGCATAGCACATCTGTGCTTCGAGCCTGCTGAGCTGATCCACATGTAGAGATTGACCCTAAAGCCATGTACAGATTGGTAGAAGCATCAGTAGTCTAGGTACTCATGGTCTATATTAGAAAGTTGTCGCTGACCACAAATGAGTCAGCTCATCGTCCATCTCTGCAGATTGCCAGATTTATAGGTCCGAAGGTCTATAGCAGGGCTAACAAGACCATGAATGAGAGTCAACGTGTTGCATTTGGTTACGTTTGCCTAGGTGAGGTTAAGTTGCTAGAATAGGGCCAAATCTGTTTGCTCCATGGAGGTATACTGCTGTGTACCATATTTGGTACTTCTGCCATCGTTGTTGCAATAGTTGTCTTTATAATTTTGTGAAACTTTTGAGACAGGGATTTTTGTGTGTTCCTGGCAGCGCTGGGAATTGACTTCAAATTCCTAGCACCAGCCTAGAAAGTTGGGTTACCTGGGACATCCAGAGCTATTGTTTCGATTGTTAAATGTGCTTTATTTGTGTGCTGCATGCCAACAGTGATTTGTTGGGCTACGCATGCAGTGCTCCTGGAACTGAGTTGGCTTATTAAGAGATCAAACAAAGGGTTCCCATGATCTTCTTATCCATTCCATTTAATGAATTAGGTGTGCAGAGTAGTTCCTACAACCTGAACACTGAAGTGTCCCCTCCCCTTGCCTGTTTTAGGGAGGAGTGTAAAGACACCTGCAATGTAGTTCGGAAGCTGTGACTCCAAAATGAATTTTCCAACAGAGCCATTTTTGGCAACCAGCAAAGGCATATGGTGGGTCGGTGGTTCAATTTCCACCCTTGAAGGTAGTTGCCAGGAAGTAATATTTACACAGTTACATCTCCTTTTTTACAGTCTTGTTTGGGCATGTTTAAGTCTTAGGGGCCTATGGCTGCTGGCTCTGTTCTAGATCAGAACTTTCTAGTGGAAGTTGAAGAATTGCATTGCTCATAGCTTGTAGATGAGAATGACTATAGATTGCACAGGTATCTCTTCAGTTACTTGGTGAGGAGGAGGGTTAGTCATTCAAGCACAACCCATGATAAATGACATTGTGATCACCCAGAAGAAACTGCTACACATTGCACTATGATCTGGTTGCAGAGGAACTAATTAAAAACAGAGATTTGAAATACATGCAGATATTTGGCTTGTCAAAGAAGTCCCTGCTTTACGGTAGCAATGAGATGTTTTTCTCATTTTATTTTTCATGTTTCAGAAAGTTACAAAATATTTCTCTTTTTATTCAGGATCCTGCCAGGAATGGAGACTCCACTGGATGTTTTGTCAAGAGCAGCATCCCTCGTGCATGCTGATGATGAAAAACGTAAGCCTAAAGTTGAACTTCTGTCTTTGTCTTGAGGTTTGGTACAGTAGTCATTGTGCATCCTTGCTGTTGACTTACATGACTATAAAGGTAAAGGACCCCTGATAGTTAAGTCCAGTCGCGAACTACTCTGGGGTTGTGGCGCTCATCTTGCTTACTGGCCGAGGGAGCCGACGTTTGTCTGCAGACAGTTTTTCTGGGTCATGTGGCCAGCATGACTAAGCTGCTTCTGGCGAAACCAGAGCAGCACATGGAATACATGACTGTAAAGGTAAAGGGACCCCTGACTATTAGGTCCAGTTGCGGATGACTCTGGGGTTGCGGCGCTCATCTCGCTTTACTGGCCAAGGGAGCTGGCGTACAGCTTCCGGGTCATGTGGCTAGCATGACTAAACCGCTTCTGCCGCAGAGCAGCGCACGGAAACGCTGTTTACCCTCCCACCAGAGTGGTACTTATTTATCTTCTTGCACTACATGCTTTCGAACTGTTACGTTGACAGGAGCAGGGACTGAGCAACAGGAGCTCACCCCTTCGCGGGGATTCGAACTGCCGACCTTCCGATTGGCAAGCCCTAGACTCTGTGGTTTAACTCACAGCGCCACCCATGTCCCTCTACATGACTTTAGTTCATGTATAAAATGCACCGATCGAAAGATGTTGTTAAAGAAATTATTTTGGTATGAATGAAAAAAAAATCCTAGTTGGTTTCTAAATAGATTCTCACTTTGCTCATTGTGTTGCCTTTCTTGTGTGTAAGACAGAAACCTTTGTGGACATTTCAATGATTTTAAAAAAGACTTGAAAGCTAGAGGGGAATATTTCCTCCTCCTAAATGTAGATTGGGGAGATACAGTGCAAATGAAATAGAGTACATGAGTTATATTGTCTGGATGAAGCAACAGGCTTTGGCCTACTCTTGCAATCCCACATTAAGACTTGCTTGGCCTGCCCATATTTGATTAAGTGTCATAGAATCATAGAGTTGGAAGGGACCATGAGGGTCATCTAGTCCAACCCTCTGCAATACAGGAATATTTCCCCGACATGGGGCTTGAACCCACAACCCTGAGATTAAGAGTCTCGTGCTCTACCAAATGAGCTATCAGTCAGAGTAAATTTGTGTTAAACCAATTCTTTTGCTAAGGAAATTCCCGAAATATGTTATGTGATCTTACATTGAGGCAAATGCTTACTATTACATAATTTGAGTGAAGCATTGAGTCACTTAAAGCAAGCAGGCGGGTGGTGGGCAGTGAGTTGCTTAGTGTGGAGATCTTCATTTGTTCTAGGAGGCATTCCCCCTGAAATACTGTATTATTACAGGCTTCCTTAAGGGTTGGTGAGAAAGAAAGTACTGTAGGTGTAAAATTCCACATTTAAATTATTGCAAACATTGCTGTTGACGTTGGCCTGTGTCCGTTTGCTTCTACTGTGTTCTGAGTATTGTACAAATAGTTATCAAACAATGGAGGGTGGCAGTTTGCCTGTTACATCTGCTTGGATTAGTACTGAATAAATCTGTGAATATGCACAGCGGTTTATTGATTTCTCCAAACCTATTTGGAAATTGTTCCATGCTTGGCTTTGCCTTGTATTCAACCATTTTTTAACATGGATAGTCTCTATTATTAATTTCAGAAACCATAGTATGTGCAGTTTGCCTGTACTGTGTTTTCTCTCTTTCATTTCATGCCCCTCCCTACACATTTGGGCCATTTATGTATATGTTATTTCTATATTATTATTATTATTAACAACAGTATACTCCTGCCTCATAACATAAGGCTCTCTGGGCAACTTGCAGTGAATAAGTAAGAAAACAATTTGGATACAGATATTGTAAGACATAAAACAATGAATAAGAAGGACAACATAAATTCCACCCACCCCACAAAAAAACCCTCTCATTAAATCACCAAAGTCAAAGCACAGATTTAAAAACTGCGAGGCCCTGATTTATTTAATGCCACCATGCATTGTGTGCAGGTTCATGCCAACATTTCTTTTTGTTAATGACATAATCTTAATTTGTTAGCTTGCATGTTTACTGTTCTGTTGTGTGTTGTTTCCCGTTTCTTTAAAGATGTGGACATTTCTTAACCCACCCCCCCAAAAAAGTGTGTATGCCTTTTTTCCTTTAAAAATAATTAATACTGATCTGGGAATGTTTGGGAAGGGTTTAATAATGCTAGCATCTGTCTGATTCCTCATTATATGTGACATTGTGGCTGCAGCCATTTTTCTTCAGGGCAAGAGTAGAGGCCTTAGTGGGGGGAAAAAAACATATCCATACTTTGTACCCCATAGGAAACAAATGTAGAGTTACGGTGTAAAAGGAATACCCTCACATGAGGAAAACAAATATTAGTGTACAGAACCATAACATCTGCCTTGTAGATGCTGAACAATTGCAGCTTGATGGGAGAGAGCACATAAGCCATCCTAATGTAATAACTTCTATTTCCCATGAATTCATATAGATGTATTAAAAAGCAACAGTAGTATGTTGCTATTGTTAAGACAATAAAGGGAGTGCAAGGAGGGAAGGTATGAGCTAATAACAAATATCCAGATTGCTGGGCTGACTGAAAGTTGAGACCAGTGGGTGGTGGTTGTTTTTTAACCCTCCTTTACAAACTGCAAAAATGTTCATGCGTAGTCTTGTTTTGTGTCCAGTTGTGTATGTTTTATCACAAGGAATGTTAAAACAGTTCACAGTTTAGAGCGCAATTGTGCCACATCAAAGCCGATTAATTTCTAGGACTGTTCTTCAAGCACAATCCTAAACATATCCGCTTAGAAACTATGTCCTGTTGAATTCAATGGGCTTTACTTCCAGGTAGCTGATACAAGGATTGCCTTGAGGAATAGCGCTGAGGTTTGTTATACCCAAATTTGTACATGGATTATTATTTATTGTTGCATTTTCACACCAGTAGTAGTACATTGTGTTGTTAACCAGAATTCCAACAGTGTAATGCAAAGAAAAGGAAATAAAGTCATTGTTTTCCATGAATTACAGTGGGAAAGGTTGCTGAATTTCTGTGGATAGGATATAACAGAAGCACTCACTATTTGAAAAGTGCAAAATCTTTAGAATCAGTTGAACCTTTTACAACTATATTTCAAAACAAATGTGAAAAATATTTAGCCATTTCTCTCCCTTAGTGGGGAATTATGCTTGGTGATTATGCTAATGAGCACCAAGCTACATTATATGTCTTTTTTTTTAAAGCGCAAGGCAGCAAAACAGACAATTGCCCCATTTTCCAGTCTATTTAACAACTTGAAAATGTAACTGTTTCTGTAATGTGTGTCTCAGCCAAATTAAGCCATACTCTCAGCATGCCAACTTCCCTCAGTTTGTGGTAAAAGACAGCTGAGTAAGAGTTTAGGTAACTCACCAAATTTAATGAAACTTCTGGGCAACAGTGTTAATTTTTTTGGCTTACTGTTTTTGATGTAAATTATGATAGTGGAAATAATTCTTTGTCTAATCAACAAAAATTTGATATTGGGAGTATACAGTATATAAAAAAAGAAGCAGTCACAATGCAGTGATAATACAGTCGTACCTCCGCTTACATAAACTTCGGGATATGTAAGCGGCAAACCTGGGAGTATATTTCTGGCTTTTTGCCGCGTGTGCATGTGCAGAAGCGCTCTACTGCCGCATGCGCAAAAGCAGTCCCTCTGGTTGCGGAAACCTCGGAATCTGACCGGAGCTCTGGAACTCCATGTCTTTCATCCACTTCCTACAAATGCCCCCAAGCCTATGGGATTCTGTGATTCTATGGGATCCTTTAAACAACAGGGTTTAATATCATTGGCGTGTGAATCTGATGAGACACCATTATCTTTGTTGATGTGGAACTGGCCTGGGAATCGGAATGTTTCTTGACTATTGAAAATCTAACCAAGACTATCTATTTTCTTTATGAGTTGAAAGTCGAGTGCTGCAAGGAGTAGCTGGGAAGAGTTTTAGTATTGGGTAGTTGAATTCTCACCCCCCCCCCCCGCCCCTGCAACTCTGTTGTTTCTGTTCCAGCTGTTCCAGCTATTTCCAGTTGCAGTAAACCACAGGAAGGGAGAGTGTTCTTGTGCTCAGATCCTGCTTGTGGGTTTTCCACAGGCATTTGGTTAACCACTATGAGATCAGAATGCTGGACTAGCTGGACCATTGACCTGGTCCAGTAGGGTTTGTCCCGCCCCCTAAAATGCTTTTGGGGTATATCTGTTCACTCCAAACTTCTAGGATTTAGTGGATTAAAAATACAAATACTGAACCTCCTCCACATACTGAAATTAAAAACACCCGATAGTTGCTGAAGTGGCTTCATCTGCATAGCACGTAGCAGTTGGCATTGCATTGCACAAGATGCAAATTGTAAAACCTGTTATGGTGGAATTACTTAACAAAGCCGTTATATTTCACTTCTAGTAAATGTTGAATTTGTATGTTGACCTCCTCCAGTGAGATTTTTTTTAAAAAAAGGTTAAACATCTAAAATGTAGTAGAAATGATTTTGTTGCAATGTATTGATTAAATTTGATCTCTAATTTTGTGTTTCCCATTCCAACAAAGAAAAATCTGAAATCTATGATTGATAACAAAGGCAATAATACCAGTGCACAATAAAAAAACCTCATTAATAGATGAGTGTTGACCCCCTCTCCAAATAGTTGCTGCTACATTTAGAAGAGAGCTCTGCTTAGAATAGAACAGTCATTTGATTTAGCAACCAGTATCTTATTTTATTCCTCAGAAGCAGTATCTACTTTAAAATAGATCCAAATTGTTAACACTTGCTTAGCACAGCCTCAGCACGATCAAATGCAGAGGTCCTGTTCAGTTCATTTTCTTACTTCATTATTGTCTTGACCTGTTTGTTGAGTAAATTTGCATGGTAGGCTCGTTTGTTTTATTTTTATGCTGCCTTTCCAAAGTTAAAAACCATGCTCAAGGCGGCTACAACATCTAAAAAATTATATAACCACAAACATAACAAAAGTAGTCAGAAACAAAATATCAAAAAGCGCACAGGCAAATTGAATAATTTCCACATAAATCATAAGCTCCCAAGAATTTGATAGAAAAAATTAACAGCAACAACTCCTGCACAACAAAAACCCTTAAAAACACCCCAGCCCAAGATTCATGTAGTGCTTTCCTTACCATAGTTTAAACTAGGAGCTGTTAAACCAACTGCCATCATATCTGATGTAATCATGAACGGGTGTTCCTTTGTAACAGGAATACAAACAAAGCATAGTGCAAACATGTCACAGCAAAGTTCAAGTTGATTAACAAAGCTTCATCTTAGATGTAGTGTTTGTGCAGGCAAATGGAAAACAACTTTGTTTAGGTAGATGAGGGATTTTAGGTATTTTGGTCCCAAGGTGCCTAGGACTGTGTTTGTCAGTACCAGCACCTTGGACTTGACCTGGTAGCTGATGGGCAGCCAGATCTAGTTTCCTGTTCCTGACCTGGAAGGTTGAAGGTTAGTTGAAGGTTATCCCTGGTTTAAATATATAGACCAGGGTTTCCCAAACTTGGGACTCCAGATGTTATTGGACTACAATTCCTATCATCCCTGACCACTGTGCCTGCTAGCTAGGGATGATGGGAGTTGTAGTCTAACAGCAGTTGGAGACTCAAGTTTGGGAAACCCTGAAATAGACCTTGGCTTGTAGTCTGTTTTGCAAGGGTTATATACATTGTTTGTACCCTAACCTTAACCTCCTTCCCATCTCAAAGAAACTATACCATATGAATTTGTATAGCCATGAGATAAGTATGCATTAATGAAAAAGGGTTTTTAGAAATTGCGAGTAGATATTTTTATGTATATTTGTTTGGGTATAGTACTTCTGTGTTCCTCTGTCTAGGACAGGCATCCCCAGACTTCGGCCCTCCAGATGTTTTGGACTACAATTCCCATCTTCCCTGACCACTGGTCCTGTTAGCTAGGGATCATGGGAGTTGTAGGCCAAATATCTGGAGCGCTGCAGTTTGGGGGTGCCTGGTCTAGGAGGAAACAGTGGCCACCAGCAATTGCTAAATTCATTTGAATGTAATTTCAGGATCCCACGACTGCTACATACTATCCTCATTAAGAAGCTTCATAAAATAAATTATCTAGCATTGCACCAAAAAATACTACAATGCTACGATAAAAAATCCACAGTAATCTTAAAAATCCATTCAGCATAAAAGCCAAGTACAAACAACTTTCATGGGTTTCTAGCATGGAGCAACACTTAATTTGTCAGCAGCAAGTAGATTCTTAATCAGGTCTCTATAAATGAGAATGCCACATCCCATGAAGGAGGATCCATTGTAGGCTGTATAGCCATCCACTTACATGCTGCATTACATGGAGATATGTTTGTGGCAGAGGTGTCGGCTGTTGTTTTGGTGCTGGAGCTGTGCTCAGACTCTAGATGCAACACTAGGTAGAAGTGTGAACCTACTTGCCTTTTCCAAGGCTGTTTTTGAAGTTTTGTGCTGTTGGAATTGTGAGCAGCTGCCTTGTTCTAGGAAGTAGTACAGTACTATTTTGAGCTTGCATGAGCTGAGTTGTCTGACAGCAACAATGAGATTTAAACATCAGATAAGCCTGCATAATTCCCTTTATTTGTTTGTGCATTAGTCTGCATCCTGCTCAAGTTGCAAGTGGAATGGAATTTCTCTGCACTGCGTTTACCATTTTCCTCCACTAACCCTTCTCTAGCCCTGCTTCCTCTTGTTATCTGGAAATGTAGCATCAGTGCAAAAACAAGGAAGGCATGTGACCATAAGAAAAATAAGGTATAGCTGCTGTTGCACTTGAATGGATAGGATCCGGAAATCTGATACACGAATGTTCACATGTGTACAACAACCTATAAAAAGACAACAATCTTCAACTTCATGTGTTGCAACTAGGAAATGCCCCCAATATTTCCCAATAGTATTCACATTCTGACATTAAGCAAACCATCTTGCAAACTTGAGGCTTGTTCTAGCATGTACCTTCTGGCAACAGTTCTCTTCAGGCACAGGAAGCTTGATGATGGTGGATGGGAGGATGTGGCAGTGACTTGATTGTCCCTGGGATGCAGGGTTCCCCAGCATGGGCCCTCTAGATGTTTTGGACAACAACTTCCATCACCTACCGTTGGCTGCGTCATCAGCTTGTGCTGACGGGAGTTGTAGTCTAAAACACTTGGAAGGCACCAAGTTTGGGAAGCCTGAAAAACAGTCCATTTTTATTGGCAGACGTTACATATTTTTTTCATTCGGTATGCACATTAGTAACATTTCTGTTCCTAATTTTTTTAACTTGGGTCTTTAAAAAGTTCGAAAGAGAAAAGGCCCCCAATCAGAAATAATGTAGTGGTTACTGCCTACTTGGAGAGGGGGGCGATTGAGCTGTTTGCTTGTGTAAATGACTTCTGTGCCACTTTAGGACCATCAATCTTCCCAAAGTGACTTACAGTAACCCCCACCCCACCCCAGCAAAATAGTAACATAGGAAATAGTCCTTTCTTATGTGCCCGAGGCTGATCTTCATGTCTAGGAAGATTATATGGGTGAAGGCCAGTGCTTTCCCCCCTAGAAAAATAGGTGCTGGTACTGGATACCCATGAAGTTGTTGCAGTAAGTGCCACACTTTTTAACAACAACAAAAAGAGGTGCTGGTACTGTGTACCCTTGAGTACCTCTAAAAAAAGCACTGGGGAAGGCAGTCTTTCAAACATCCCCAAACTGCTATAAGAATATCACTCAATAGGTCTGTGTTCTGATTTGTTTTAAAATATACTTTATTAGTAAATTGTGGGTTATATTCAGTACTCAAAGTAGACCCATTGAAATGAAAGTATTTTAGTTAGTCCTGTTCTTCAGTTTCATTGGGTCAATTCTTGAGTAGGACTAGCATTGGATGCGGCCCAGATTTGTGCTGTTTATGAACAAATGAACGAATGCCGAAGCTATGGTTTTGTAGAATAATACTGATCAAGCGATATTTACAAACATACAGAAGATCAGACTAAAATATGTTAATCTGGTAGGATTACTTGACAACAGACTCCCCCTCCCACATAACCGACATAACATCATATTATCATGAGCTGCTCTACTGACCTAAATGGAAACAAGTTGGCATTTGATCACATCTGTTGCTTTCTCACAGGCCAGATTTTACCCGTTGTGGTCTACTTTGCTATTTGATTTCGTTGTTGTTGTTGAGGTGGGCAGCTACCATGTTCCATAGGCAACATTTTTGGACTTGTGACCACTTTTCAAGCCAGAGATATGGCATCTCCCACTTTTTGAACTATATTAGAATGTTTCTTTCAGCCTAATCCCAGCAGCCTGGGGCCAATATTGTGTACCCTCTAAAGATCCATGTTCTGTAGCAGGCATAGGCAACCTTGGCTCTCCAGATGTTTTGGAACTACAACTCCCATGATCCCTAGCTAACAGGGCCAGTGGTCAGGGATCATGGGAGTTGTAGGTCCAAAACATCTGGAGAGCCAAGGTTGTATGCCTGTTCTATAGCAACAATGAAACCATTAAAATGATATGTGTTGTACTACTAGTAGTACTAGTTGTACTACTTAGAACCCAGAATGCTTTAGAAGAAACCATAAGACTGTCAAATTGAACCTTTTAGCCAAAGACAGAAGACTGCATGTATCAGTCCCCTTACAGAATAACCTAAAATGCATTCAAACCCGATGCGTGTATTTCAAAATGGTAGGCATTAAACATTTTGGCCCCATTTCAGGGAAAGCTGTGTCGTATCTAGTGTTTGAATTCATATAATTTTCATCATTAGGTCGTCCCAAGCATTTTAAAGAAAATTTAAATCCAGTGATCTTGCTTGGATCAGTGTGTCTGTAAATGTGACAGCTCTTCCCATCTCAGTAAGGGGAAAGGACTTCAAGGTATTGGGTACACTGCTTATTGCTGTTAACTTTCAGGAAGAGCCTGACCATTCCTTGCAAATTGTTACTCACCAGCTGTAGTTCAAAAGACCCAACAAGGGCTGTAAAAATTCCTGTGTTTACTTGGAACTTCGAAAAATGAGGGTGGCCATGTAGATTCTTTTTTTTGGGGGGGGGCGACAAGTTCTATACAGATATGTTGAACTACCCAAATTGAAAGGTGCTTTCTGTTTACCTTACAGAGTGAAAGAGAAGGTTCCAATGAACTGTACTATTTTTATCTGCCCAAAAGATATTTGGGTTTGTGTTCGTCAAACATTCCCCCTCCCCTCTTGCTACATGGCATATTGCCTTTTTGAAAACAAGGGGATTTCAAACACACTTTGTAATGCCACGTTCAAAGGAAATCAAGATGCCCTTGGGGAAGCCTAACTCCTTGGCCATGTCTAACAAAATCCTTTGGATCCTGGCCAAGTAATTAAAAGGATATTATACTAGTATAGTGTATAAATGGTTCAGGCAAAGTGGTGTAATATTAAGCTTCTAGATACTTTTGGGTAGCATCTGTTGGGGTTTTAAATGAGAAGAGTGAGTGTTCATTGTTTTACAGACTACAATTGCCGTAGTTAAATTATTTTTGAGGAAAGCATTCTCCATGGAAACTTGCCCTCTGACCTTGGGTTTGTCATGTTTAAATGGACCTGAGCTTGTTTCACTATAAACCTATTGGTTGATTCAGTCTGACGTAGTGACGACATTCAGATTGATCATATTTCAGCTTCATGACCTGAACTGAAAATGAGCCCTCTGTACTCAGAAGAGGCAACTTTGCTCCTTCTTTCATGTAGGTGGGGAAATGACCCAGAAAGCTGGAGTTGACCTTAATTTCCAGTGTGGATGTAGAATGAACCTATGGTTAATGGCTTCCAAGCAAGCCAGGATCAGACAGGCAGCCAACTTTAAACCATAGCTTGATATCCCAGTTTGTTTGAAAGCTATTAACCATAATTTCCTAGTGTGGATGAAATGGGGAGCTGTGGATAAATGTGGCTTCCTTCCCTGTGTGTACAAATGTGGGAGCAAAAGCAGATGTGTGCAGGGGGTTTGTTCATATCTCTGCTTATTAAATTGAGGTATGATGGTCCAAGCATGACCAGCATGTTGCTTCAAGATGAAAATCAAATGCAGACGATAATCTTTTTAATGGGTTTGTGTAACACTTAAGGGAATTTGTTTTTAAATTACAAGCATATTCTCTTTCTAAATTATAAACTAGGTAATAGAAATGAATATCAGTATCATTATTTTAATAATAGTAACTGTATGTATAATCCACCCCTGAACCTGAAGGTTCCCAGGGTAGTATGTAGGGTTGCCAGACTCAATAGAGGACAGGACTTCTGTGCCTTTAATTGCCCTGCTCTCTTTTGAGTCGGGAAACCTTAAAGAGAAACCAGCAGACCCTTTGTTTAATTTCCAAGCAAAGGGTCTGCTGGTTTCTCTTTAAGGTTTCCAGACTCAAAAGAGAGCAGGGCAATTAAAGGCACAGAAGTCCTGTCCTCTATTGAGTCTGGCAACCCTAGTAGTATGCAACATTTCATCAAATGCAATGCAAAGCATTAAAATGTAGTATACAGCAGGTGACATAAATAATAATAAAATGTTTGGTGCATTTCATGTACAATATAATGGAAATGATTTCAAAAAGTACTAGCTTTATTTTCCTTTGGTTAAAACCCACTAAGTTTTACTTTCAGTAGACTCACTAAAATAAAGGGGCAAAAGTTATTTGTTTGTTTGTTAAAGAATTGTATTCAGCAAAACGCTAAGGAGATTCTTTTTAATAACAACAGCAACAATTTTTATTAGCTTCCAACAGTGTATAAACAAAACAAGAAGTTTTTCCCATTCCCATCCTCCTCCCTCAGGAAATAAAGAATAATGTATAAGATTTTGTCATAATTCCATAGGCATGGCCAGTGGTTCTACTCATCAGGATGTTCATTTCAGTATTTTGTGAAGGGGTACCAATTTTTTTTAAACAACAACAACAACAACAGATGTGTTTTTAAGGCATGTACCCTCTTTGTTAGTTTTTCGGTTAGGGGAATTAGCCATACATTCCGTCTCCATTATGTGATATTCCTTTCCAATTCTGTGCTTATAAGCTGTCATGCTAAGAAGATTGTTCTGTCTTTTCTGCTTGCCCAGTAGAACAGTCTTACCTCTCCTTCCCTTGTGTGTTGTTCTGGGGCATTCTCCCGGCCCTCCTGCGGATTCGGGGAGCAAATGAGGGGAAAGTCCTACTGATCTACTGGGAATCAATGTGCTGGCTTCTCCTAGTGGAATATGGCAATCTATATTTCTATCCTACCCTCCCTCCCAAAGGAGCCCAGGGCAGCAAACACCAAAGGGATACAGGGGAAAACACTTGCATTTGGGAGCCCCACTGGGAGCAGCTCTACCTGAGAGCTCTAGAGTGGAGCCAGATGCTGCTTAAAGTGGGGATTGTAGTCAGCACTGAATTTAAATTTGAGCTGTGGCTGCAAAGCAGAGGATAGGCCAGATCTGGATCAACCTCATCAGCCTGATCCAGTTCCCCACTCCTTTGGAGTAGGCAGTGTGCTTTTTGTCATTTTAAATAAGCTTTAACCAGTAAGCCTGGAACCAACTTTCATTTTATATAAATACGATGCTCTCATATTTGTCCCTTTGCTTTGTTCCTTTCCATCATGAACCACTGTTTAAAAATCAACAAGTGTAAGTGAAAATAGTCACACACCTATGTTTATTTAAGAATAAATGCCAATATAACAAATGGGGATTTGTTATCCAGCGACCTAATAGCAACCAGACCATTCATGTTTGCACAACATTCGAGCAAACGTTCACAAATATATTCGCACGTCAATACCTTTCTCTGCCCATCTTCAAATGGAAGAGAGGTGGTGATTTTCTTCCCTTGTGCAGAAGTGAAAAGTCTTTAAAAAAAATAAAAATCCACGAGTTGCCGTTATGATTTCTTAATGGAGACCTCTCCATCTCCCTCTTCTCCAGCCACAAGTGCACAGAATGCACTTCAATCCCTGACCTCAGAATGAATCTGCATCAGTCTCTTTTTGGGTGGTCCCTCTGCAGTTCCCTTCTTATTGCAACATACTGGTTTTGAACCTCCCATAACTTGAGGCCAAATAGATAGGAAATAGATGCGTTGATGATAGCAACATATTTCCCCCTCATGCGTGTCTTGACCCATTCTCTTTATCATCAAATGGAGTATGGGAAGTGATGAGTGCTGAATCTTCCCTGTCTCCCTCCTGCAGCTTACCTATCCTCATTCATTTGGTTCAGGCCCTTTCCTGCCTTTCCTGCTCACTTCTGGGTATTAGAGCATTGAAAGAAGACAAGTGCCCAGAATAGCTGACTAAAAGAAGATAGTAAAGGTACACGGGTGGCGCTGTGGGTTAAACCACTGAGCCTAGGGCTTGCCGATCAGAAGGTTGGCAGTTCGAATCCCTGTGATGGGGTGATCTCCCGTTGCTCGGTCCCAGCTCCTGCCAACCTAACATTTCAAAGGCACGTCAAAGTGCAAGCAGCGGGAAGGTAAACAGCATTCTGTGTGCTGTTCTGGTTCGCCAGAAGCGGCTTAGTCATGCTGGCCACATGACCTGGAAGCTGTACGCTGGCTCCCTCAGCCAATAACGCGAGATGAGCGCTGCAACCTCAGAGTTGGTCACGACTGGACCTAATGACCGTTAGGTCCAGTCGTGAATGACTCTGGGGTTGTGGTGCTCATCTCGCTCTATAGGCCGAGGAAGTCGGTGTTTGTCCGCAGACAGCTTCCGGGTCATGTGGCCAGCATGACTAAGTCGCTTCTGGTGAACCAGAGCAGTGCACGGAAATACCGTTTACCTTCCCGCCGGAGCGGTACCTATTTATCTACTTGCACTTGACATGTATATGTGTTCATTTTAATGTTAAAGTAGCTGTGCCTTCTGCTTTGCATTGTGATGTCATGTCAGAATTTGGTACTGAGGGGTGGACTTCAACCCATCACTGTGACTCTAGGGCAGGCATCCCCAAACGTTTTGGCGTACAACTCCCATGATCCCTAGCTCACAGGACCAGTGGTCGGGGAAGATGTGAATTGTAGTCCAAAACACCTGGAGGGCCGAAGTTTGGGGATGCCTGCTCTAGGGTAAAAAGAGAAATACTAATTTACAACCCAATTGGTTTTTAAGAAAGATGCATCAGTGCAATTCAAGCCACCAGGAAGACGTGTATCTGTTAACTGCTTATTATTTCCACATAATTCCTACTATTAACTGTGTGTTATAACTGCCTGTTATTTCTACAAAATGCTTTAAAAATTCGTCACAAAATGTGTGATGCAATAAATAGAAGAACCTTTGGCACTCATCCGTGCCACTCCACCCATGCTAGAGCATTAAGCAAAAGCTGTTTCCCAGTTCTTTATTTTAAGATTGTGGTTCCTTATTTGATCCGAAGGTACAGATATAGTTTAAATAAGGAACTGGGATTTGAATATCTCTGCACCCTCAAATACGTTCTGGGCTATTCTTATAACCAATGCCCTATAACATATCACCAATGCTCTATAAGGTTTCATATGCCCTATAAGCCCTATATGCTACAGCAGCATATATTTTTGTTTTTGAACATGCACTATCCAACAGTAGGCATAGAACATAAATAAAGAACTGGATTCTTTTAGGGTACAGCTTGCTAATTAGATGGATGTATTGGTACGAGTGGCCCAAAGTTTTGGGGTATAGAGATGTGGGATTTGGAAGGAGGTATTTGAAATGGAGAAACTGAGGGCAGTGAGAGGGTTTGGATCCCCCTCCCCTGCCACTTTGTGCTCAAAATTGCAGTCTCCTAAAGTTAATTTTCATAGTGAAAAATGTACAATGATATGTCCTAATGGGCAGCCACATAACCTATTGTTTACACTGTTGGGCTGCATAAAGCATTGGTCTGATTCACTAAGCTATGTTGTTGTTTAGTCGTTTAGTCGTGTCCGACTCTTCGTGACCCCACTGCCTCCCGCAGCTTGGTCAGACTAATGTTAGTAGCTTCGAGAACACTGTCCAACCATCTCATCCTCTGTCGGCCCCTTCTCCTTGTGCCCTCAGTCTTTCCCAACATCAGGGTCTTTTCCAGGGAGTCTTCTCTTCTCATAAGGTGGCCAATTCTTCGGAGATCAGCCTTCTTTATGGTCCAGCTCTCACTTCCATACATCACTACTGGGAAAACCATAGCTTTAACTATACGGACCTTTGTCGGCAAGGTGATGTCCACCTTGTACTGTATTATAGCTCGCTGTCAACATGCAAGCATACTGTTGTCCAGGATGAAAACTGTTGCCACTACACTCTTCTCCTGCTACACTACCTAGAGATAACCCTTAGCTTGACTCAGCATGATGTCCAATTGCAGAATCATGATTTGTCTCAAGCAGCTGTGGTTTTCTTCCTGGGTGCCATCATGCATACTTGTTCATGGTAAGTCATAGTTTGACTTAGTGGCATTGTTTAGACATCTCTGCTTGAAACGCCATCTGTGCTTCCTGTTCATACACATCACTAGTGAAAGCAGCAAATAGGTATTCAAAAGTTTGCCACTAGTTCAACATTTTGGTTCATCCTAATTAAATTATTGCACAACTGTGGGGTTTGAACAAATAGCTAGGTGACTTTTATTGCTCTTCTACTGTTCATGTTGCAGTTTGTAAGTGACATTCTTACAAATAAATACATACAGTATAGCTTTGTAAACTACCATTTTTAGTTCAACACAAAAGTCTCATTCCATCCATCCAAGAGGGCCACACTTGTTGAGAACTGAGATCAATAAACAAGACAGGAGAATTGCCCTTGAACACTGCAGGTGTACACACGTTTGGGCTCATTTGTTTTGAAATGGAAATAGTAAAAAAACCTAATATGATAACTTAAATGTGGGAGATGTTTGAATGCTTTCTTTTTCAAAGCATAAAAGGTAAAAGGACCCCTGACCTTTAGGCCCAGTCGTGACCAACTCTGGGGTTGCGGCGCTGGTCTCGCTCTATTGGCTGGCGTACAGCTTCCAGGTCATGTGGCCAGCATGACTAAGCCGCTTCTGGCGAACCAGAGCAGCGCACGGAAATGCTGTTTACCTTCCTGCCGGAGCGGTACCTATTTATCTACTTGCACTTTGATGAGCATTCAAACTGCTAGGTTGGCAGGAGCAGGGACTGAGCAACGGTAGCTCACCCCGTCGCAGGGATTTGAACCACCGACCTTCTGATCGGCAAGCCCTAGGCTCAGTGGTTTAACCCACAGCGCCACCCAGGTCCCTTTTCAAAGCATACTTGAATTTTAATAATAGGGTGAGAAGTATAATGTAAAAACATAATCTGTCATCACAAAGAAGGTCTCTTTGCTGAAATACAGAGATTCTGTTCAATTCTGTTCTCCATGACTCAAGAGTTTCTAATCTGAACTTTTAATGGTAGGAGTCATGTGTGCTGCAGATGGCTTTTCTAACAATTACCCCTGTAATATGAAGTGTAATTCAGCACTATGCTGAAGTCACCTTGATTACTCATGAGGAAACTATGCAAAAAGTGAGCAGTAGGAGCTGCTACTACTACTCATGAACACATATCTGAAAATGACAGAAGTACAGAGGCTTACACAGATTTGTGTAACAGTTACCCTTCCCTTTTTGAATGACTTCAGTTGACATATGGACAACAGAGAGGCAATTATGAAGCAAAGGTTAAGGGGCTAGCCTTTATCAGCCAAGCGTGCTTGCCTTATGGTAACCTCAGTGTGGAAGATAGCCACATTTACAACTTGTGTAAAGGCATCATAGTCCTTTTGCTACATCAGGAGAAGGATTGCAACCAAAGTAGTGTCATTGCCTTGCTGTTCATAGTTTCATACTGACCCAGTGCTAGCAGTGGCGGAGGGGCTCAGAGGGCCCTTCCACCATTCTGATCTGTGTTTCCTAGCATAGCGCATGGCCCAGAGATCTGCCCTGGGTGATGGGCTCACAGGACAAATGAGACTTCAGCTCTGTTCCTGGGGAAAGAACTAGCAGGGCTATAGATCTGTAGGCTTGGGGCATTGCATTTTGGATAAGTTAGGGCGGCAGGTGAGTACCCATGGACATGAACCAAGCTGGGCTCCATTCAAAACTGGCACTACTGTCAACCTATAGGGCAGGCATGTCAAACCTGCGGCCCTCCAGATGTTTTGGCCTACAACTCCCATGATCCCTAGCTAGCAGGACCAGTGGTTGGGGAAGATGGGAATTGTAGTCCAAAACATCTGGAGGGCCGCAGGTTTGACATGCCTGCTATAGGGGAAGGGAGGATGGTCAGTGCTGCTGCTGTGGCAGAAGAGAGGACAAAATACTCCACAACTGCATTGCATGGGGGGGGTGTATTTTGGGAGGGGAGTTGGCAGCACCATATCAAGGGCCTCCAGAAGTCTGGGCCTGGTTTTATGTGATGCTGATGTATACACACAACATACAAAATAGATGCTTCAGTTGAGGCTTAATAGTTCAGTCCTCTACGTGTCTGCTCAGGAACAAATCCCAATGGGTTTTTTTGTATTTGATGGCTGCCTAAATCTCTCACTGGTATGCCTCTAAATACCAGCTGCTGGGAATCACACATGAGAAGAGTACTGTTGTCTTCAGTCCCTGCTTGTGGGCTTTCCATGGGCACCTGGTTGGCCATTGTGAGAAAAGGATGTTGGACTAGATGTGCCTTTGATCTGATCCAGCAGGGCTCTTCAGTTAAGTAGGACTTTCATTAGTTAGGGTTCCTAATCCTATTTGTTTGCATGCCAGTGGAACTTACAGGAAGGAGAAGAAGGGAGGACATGAAGATATCTTAATCTTAAATTCAAAAGCCTGCAGATGACCCATTACTCCAGTAAAAACATGATTTCAACTGAATCAATCCCCATAAAGTTTTCTAAAGGAGAGAGTTGTAGTCCCTTGCGCGACACTGAGTAGGGTGTGCGGTATTGTGGAACCATTGTGTTCTGAGCTCCTTGTTAAGAGTATACATAGACTGGTCATAGACTGAAGTCAAGAATGTCTCTGCTCTGCTGACTTGTGAAGACAGGGCATTAGTTTAACATTGGCTACAAACTTGTCAGAGCAGTTTTCTTTCTGTCTCTGTGTTCTAGTTAGCCCCAGGAGGAATTCTGACTCAGCTTCCTTATGGGTGCTGTTGCTGCAGTACAGCCTCTACCTACATCCGCCAAAGTGCCTTAGGCTGCAGAATCAGTAATTCACCTCCAATCTTTCATTACTGCTTTTCTTGGTATTTCCCCCCTCCTCCTTTGACTTTGGCAAGCTGCATTTTTAAAAGCCATGGGTGGAATTCAAAGGTGCGCTATTATTACCGGCGTTCTGTCTATGCAAGCGTATCAGCTTGCCAGGTGATATAACCCCCCCCCCTGTTCTGGGGGTACTCTTGATACCCCAACCCTATTTCAGGGGGCATAGGGAGGAGGAGGAAAGTCGTGTTTGTTACCTGAATTCTACCCCATGTTACCTGTTTTTAAATCCTGACATATTTCGGCTGCTACACTTTTTCTGAAAGTTTTTGGAGTTAGTCCAGCCTTGCTTTCCAGCTGGATGCTGAAGACAGGGGTGGCGCCAAAAGCTGCAGATGGTGGAGGCACTAAGCAACAACATTGGAACGAGAAGGGCAATGTAGGTTTTGAAAAGGTGCGAGCTGTCTTTCATTTCGTAAACTCATAGAATCTGTATGATACTAGGTAGCAGGGACTGCTCTCACCCCTGTAGCTCTCCCTATGACTGCACAGACAGGCATGTACAGACATCACTGTAAAGAGGAGGTACTCTGTTCTGTGTCTCTTGGCTTTCCAGTGCACTGTATTTCCAGCAGGTCAGACAAGTTCTGCATGAAAAAACTCATGAATTACTAAACTGTTTTAAATGGAGAGGGTGTGGTATTGAGCAAAAGATAGTAGTGAGCCAGGAAATTGATTCCTCAGGCAATTCTCATCATTTATGTATTTCATTAATTATATCTCCTTACTTTCCCCTTTGCAAAATAGGTGGTGTTGCAGATGATACTGGTATGCTGGATGAATTTTAACCCATTTTCTAAGTAGGATTCTAGTTTTGCTTAACAATGTTGGTTCCTTGCGAGTAGATAATCTATCACTACAAGATATGTCTTCTATATACAGGTTTTCTTTGGTGAGACTCCTGAGGGGTAAGAGTCCATGGTATTCCTGAATTCCTTTCTAGTGCATGGACTATAAATCAACACACAGTGCTCCTGTCTAATGCTTTTGGTTGCTGCTTGGCTAGGAACTCCCCGTCCTGGCCTAAGCTGATCCTGGCAAACTGAATAGAACCATTAGCCAGAGTGTTTGAGTTGTATGTAATACAAGTCCTGCTCAGAACAGAGCAATTGAAATTAATGGACAGGGCTGACTTGGGTCCATTAATTTCACTTGGTTTAGTCTGAGTGGAGCTCATATTGGATATAATCCGTGGAATGCTCTCCCCAGGGAAGTTTGCCTGACGCCTTCATTATACACCTTTAGGCAAAAACATTCCTTATTAACCAGGCCTTTGGCTGATTTGATTGACGTGCTATTCCCTTTTAAAATGTGTGTGTGTGTGTGGGGGGGTATTATTACAGGTGAAGATAGAAATTAGTGTCCAAGCAATGCTGCGATACTTTGTTTTGAATTGCTGACCCCAGCATGGGGAAATGTTTGGGCTCTGCTTCAGGCATCAAAATGCCTTGGACCAGCACCAATACCCTGGCTTCATTTTGCAAAAGCAGTGTTTCCTAATGAAGTTGAATGGAGAAAAATATATGGCTAGAGGAGGCAATCTTGAAATATACCACTAGGTTTGGAAAAAGTGTACAAAAAACAACAACTAGGAGGCATGCAACAAAGCTTGCTGTATTTAGTAGATGTCAGCATCACTCTTATTATGCTGAATTTTTGAATATTATAGGATAAACGGTTTTTAGTTTTGCTTGCACTTGCAACTGCAGGCAGAATTACTATTTTGTGAGGGTTAGCTTATTTTTAAAAGTATTATCTTAATCTTCTTAATCTAAATGTTTGTGAGCAAGCTCTAATTCCTTGCCCCCATAATGCATAGCTGCCAAGTTATCCCTTTTTAAAAGGGATTTTTCCTTATGCTGAATAGGCTTCCTCGCGAGAAAAGGGAAAACTTGGCAGCTATGCATAATATGTTTAACAAAACTTCTTAATAAGAGTAGGAAAAAAGTTAATGAAAAAAATTAACCTGATTACTGTAACAGGCATTGCCTTTCTGCTTCAGATAACTACAATTTCTTATATATATACCGTACACTTTTATAGGTAATAGTTCAGTTACATGTTCTGTTGACATGAAGTGCATTGGCTAAGAGTCAGGGTGTCCCTGTTTCAAATGTAACCTTAGCCATAAATCTGTTAACAGCACCCAGTGCAGAGAGGAAGGAAGCCGGAGAAGATAACACACAGGTAAACACCCCCTGCGATATACTGCTGGGTCAAAGCGCCATCACACTCTGGCCCTCAAACCGTCCTGGATGATGTATCGATATATCACCCAGCACTAGCATGGGTGACCCCTGCTTTTGGATCAGACAGGATAGACAAACTACCTGGTTTTCATGTCTTCATAGGTTGTGATATTACAGTGGTGCCTCGCTAGATGAATTTAATTCGTTCCACGGTTCAATTCGTATAACGAAAAATTCGTTTGGCGAATCCCATAGGAATGCATTGAATTTATTTATTTGTTGCCCATAGGAACACATTAATTGAATTTCAATGCATTCCTATGGGAAACCGCGATTGGCTAGATGAATTTTTCACAAAACGAATTCGTCTTGCGAGGCAACCTCTGCTCGAAAAATCTCTTTATTAAGCGAAAAATTTGTCTTACAGGGCATTCGTCTAGCGAGGCACCACTGTACTGGTTTTGCTTGTCAAGGCAACCTCTCTTGTTGCCTTCCCAGCTTAGATTGGGTGCAGCACTATTGGATGCCAATTTTCTGGACAGTGTGGTGGCCAGTTCGAATGCTTCCACTGCAGTACATGTGGGCATGGCAACATGTGGATGTCCTACCCCAATACTGTATCATAACTTTCCCCATGGAAAATTGCCTATTGGAGGCTGAGTGCAGCTGGGACTTGTCAGAGACTTGATGCCACTGAAGGCTGTCTCCACGGAGCCTCACAGATGTTGTGGGGTTGTGCATTCCCTCCTCAGAGGGAAAAGCCATGACCTAATCCTGTTCCCCACATTCCCCACAAAGCCCACACATCTAACAGAGTGCTCCTGGACAAAGACTAGTTCTCGAAAACCAAGGAAGCAATTGCAGTTTTTTCCAGTTGCCTGTAGGAGACAGTGTTGTATTAAATATATATCTGGAAATTGATGTCTGTCTGTGTCCTAGAATTCCCATACAATTCCTTTGTTACAGTGGGGAGAGGGGCGGCTGAAGAGTTTTCTGGAACCTCAAAAGACTTGTGGCATAAGTTTTCTTATGAACTAGGCGCCACTTTATGTATCTGATAATGTATAATGTTCAGTTGGCAGTTACATAGTGGTTAGTGAGAGAGAGAGAGAGAGACAGAGAGATTGTAAACAAAGGATCCAAAAGGCCATAAAATGCAAGAGATAGTAGTAGGTCTGTAGTATTACTAATCAGAGCTGAAATGTATGCAAGATAAGAACAAAGCAGCCGATTCACAGCAGCAGTTACTGCTAATTATCTTTTTAGCCATAGTGGCCTTGTGTAATGCCTGTAGTGGGAAAGAAACCCACATTCTTTTAAGTCTGATTTGAATGGAACGTGTGTGTGTGTGTGTGTGTGTGTGTGTGTGTGTGTGTGTGATACACACATACATAGCCATTAGCATTCATCCCCCCCCCACCATGTGTCACACACAGTTGGCAAACGGTACTTTTGTTTTTTTTTAAAGACAAAAGAATCTAACATATCATACTTTTATGGTGCCATGAGGCTTTTTTTGTGTTTGCTGTTGAAAATATTTATAGTATTTCTAAATGCTAGAGTAAGGTAAAGGTAAAGGGACCCCTGACCATTAGGTCCAGTCGTGACCGACTCTGGGGTTGCGTGCTCATCTCGCGTTATTGGCTAAGGGAGCCGGCGTATAGCTTCCGGGTCATGTGGCCAGCATGACAAAGCCGCTTCTGGCGAACCAGAGCAGCACACGGAAACGGCGTTTACCTTCCCGCTGTAGCAGTTCCTATTTATCTACTTGCATTTTGACGTGCTTTCAGACTGCTAGGTTGGCAGGAGCTGGGACCGAGCAATGGGAGCTCACCCTGTCGCGGGGATTCAAACCGCTGACCTTCTGATCGGCAAGCCCTAGGCTCTGTGGTTTAACCCACAGCCCCCCCCCCCGCTAGAGTAGTGCAAAGCAACAACCAACATCCTGAAATGAAAGACTTGGTAGTTTCTGGCTAGCGTGAGTAAGTATTATCAATAAATGTAGATTATGAAAGACCCTGGTATTTGTCTTTCTCATGTCTAGAACGCATTGCACAATGACACATGCTTAGTGCTGATTGTATTCCAGTCTGTGCTTCATGCATACTGGTTACATTCTTACTGAATTATTTTATAAGGCCTGTGGGAATCATTTCCTTGGAATAACAGACAAAGCACTTTTTTTTAATGTTAAAGGTGCTTTTTAGAGGGAATTTACAACTTCTTTGCAATAACGTTTATTGGCGTGTGTATGGTATACTGGATTTCATATAGTGGGGCTTAAGGTTAGGTAGTGAGGGAAGCAATTTTCCTGCTGCTTGCAGCCTTGCCCCTGCCCCCTGCAACATATCACTGACAATTGCTGCCCAAAGTAGGGGGAGAGATTTCCATTTATGCTCCCTAGCAACCTTATGCCAAATTTGCTCCAGAACGTTGGCAGATGAGTGATTGGATGAGGTGACTCGTACTGAGAGAATTAGCAGCCTCTTGGAGTGTGACATCAATTACCTGGATTGGTCTATGTGTCAGTCACTGTGATTCAATATCTCACTGCCCTGTCTCAGATAAATAGATGTGCAGCTCTCCCCTCCCCACAACCTATTCTGGAAGCTCATAGCCTGTTACACTGAGCTATGCCTCCAAGGTGGTGCCTTTGTGAATGTATCTCTTGCCTCTTGCCTGTGAGACTAGACATTGCCCCCTTGCAGTGCCCCTGCATCTAGTGCTGCTCCTGGATGTCTGGGTGGTGGCAGTGGCCAGGAATGTGCCCCCCAGCCCCCCTAAGATTATTCTGCCACCTATGCCCTTTCATAGAATGATTGTGTCTACTTTCTGTCCCATTTGCCCTCGTAATAGCCACACTGGACATGCTGTATGGCGCTGCTGTTAAAGAGTGTTCAGAAATGCCACTGCTAGGCTACTAACTGGTTTCTCTTCAGATTGTATAAATCTTTCGCCTTTTACTAACTGGCCCTTGGGTCATCCAGTAGTAGCTCTGCACCAGTGGAAAATGCTTCTGCTTGTAACCCCCCTGTACTGCAGCTCCCTGTGCCATATCCTGTACTCCAACCCTTAGTGGGTAGTGTGGATTAGTGAAAATCAGGTGCTGTGTCTGTGCTAAGCCACGGCTGGATTCAGTCTATAATCCCCCTCCTTAGGTGGCAGGCTGACACAAAGAGAATAACCAGAGTGAGCAATACATTCAGGTGGCTGAGTGGAATCCTTAAAAGATGCTGTGCTTCAGACCATTTAGGAGTTGACAATGTCAACACAGCACTTTGAATTGGGCTCAGAAGCAGCCTAGAGAACAACGACCATTATACTTTTTGGTAGTAATGCTCCCTCCTGTGAAAAAGCTCTTACTCTTGCACGTTGTTTCACATTGGATACACTTTGAAAATGGTGCCTTTCCCCCCCAAACAGCATTTGTATTGTTGTTGTCTGTTGCTTTAGTTTTAATCTGAACTTGTTGTTTGCTACCTTGTGGGTCCTTGAAGTGCATAAGGGTGAGGTATGTGCAATCCGTTTCTTGCTTTGTGGAGTGGGGAGCCACAGTTTGAATCTTGCTGTTTCTTCCCCCTCCCCACTGGAATGTATGGTAGGCATTGCCCTTGTGGGGGCCATATTTAAATCTGTGAAGAAGAAGAAGAAGAAGAAGAAGAAGAAGAAGAAGAAGAAGAAGAAGAAGAAGAAGAAGAGTAGTTTGGATTTGATATCCCACTTTATCACTACCCGAAGGAGTCTCAAAGCGGCTAACATTCTCCTTTCCCTTCCTCCCCCACAACAAACACTCTGTGAGGTGAGTGGGGCTGAGTGAGAGACTTCAGAGAAGTGTGACTAGCCCAAGGTCACCCAGCAGCTGCATGTGGAGGACCGGAGACACGAACCCGGTTCCCCAGATTATGAGTCTACCGCTCTTAACCACTATACCACACTGGCTCGGATTTACGTGGTTGTGTGCCAGCATCCAGCTTGCCATGCTGTCACTAGACCTGCTTTCATAGTGTGCATTCTTCCTTGTCCAATTGGCTCTCTTCCCTCTCGCTTGCAAATTGCTTTTTCCTCTTGTGCAGACACCAATTACAGCATTGTCTGTGTGGAATGCCTGATACCACAGCAAGCCTTGAGCATTTCTCTGGGATGGGCGTAGCTTTTGCTTTTTGGACAAATGTCCTATATACTGGGCTATGGACAGGGCTGGTTGCTGTGTTTGGAACAGCACACGCCTTTCTTTTCTCACCCATAACATTGTTCCTGGGGAAATGCTTGTCTGAGTGCTGTGGCTTTATTTGTTTTTGCCGTCAGGAGATTATCTGAGGACCCTAATGAAGCTTGTGGCAACAGGTGTCAGTTGCTGTTCCTCGAGTCATTGGAGCATGGAGGCTTCATAAGAAGGGGAGATACTGAGGGGTGGGGTGGGGGTGTTGATTTAATTCATGTTATTAACATGGTGTGTCTTTATCATGATTTGTCTGACATTGCTGATCTTTGGTGCCTTCCCAACCTGGGTACTGTAGAGATGCGTTCTGTGCTTGGTGTGATGATTCTTGGGTCCCAGTTGCCAGGCAAGGTGTAGAAGTAGCCAACAGTTTTGCTGCAATTGTTTGTTTCTACTGGTAAGAGTTTTGCTTTCTACTTAACTGCTGAGAGTGTAGAGGATGCATTTATGCTGGTGGGGCGCTGGTGTAGTCCCAAAGTAAATGAAAACTTATTAGGAGACCAAATGAAAACAGGCTATTATCAAAGTCCACAAAGAAATAGCATGAGTACACAAAAAAGGTTAGCTAAAATTTATAGAGATACTAGTTTGGAAGATGCTCTACAATTTTAGAAATAAAAAGAGAATGAAAGAAACTTAGGTTTGTTGATTTTATGAAGGTGGTAAATTTTAAACTGAAAATGCAAATTTAGACAACCCAATAAGAGAACTATGATTGAATAACCAAACGATCAAGAGACCCTCAAAATAAATGACCTTTATGTAAAAGTTAGTTGCTTTTATGAAGAAGTCAACCTTCTAGTGTGAACCCGTGTTTCTAGAGCCTAATGATTTACTATACCCTCATATGCTGCCAGAGCTACTTACAATATAATATAATAAATATAATATAATACAATATAATATAATTAATAATAATAATACGTCAGACAAAACAAATCTAATTTCTTTAGACTGGTTGGTAAGGGAGTTTGGATGGAGAACAGATTGAACAAGGCTTTTTGATACTTTTCTACAGACACAATAATAAGTAAAATGAGTGCACTGGGAACAGAAGATAGCATTAAAAGGTTGGATACACATGTTATTTGAAAACTAGGAAGTAAACAGTAGTCTGCAAGTTTCACTTTTTTAAGGTTATTTCTTTTTTGATACCTTAATTGCAGTCTTGTATTTCATAGAATCATAGAGTTGGAAGAGACCACAAGGTCCATCCAGTCCAACCCCCTGCCAAGCAGGAAACACCATCAAAGCATTCCTGACATATGCCTGTCAAACCTCTGCTTAAAGACCTCCAAAGAAGGAGACTCCATCACACTCCTTGGTAGCAAATTCCACTGCCAAACAGCTCTTACTGTCAGGAAGTTCTTCCTAATGTTTAGGTGGAATCTTCTTTCTTGTAGTTTGAATCCATTGCTCCGTGTCCGCTTCTCTGGAGCAGCAGAAAACAATCTTTCTTAACTTTAAGGAGTGCAGAACTGAGTTTGTTCACCAGAAGCATTTCCCCTTTGAAAGATTTTTATCTTAAATCCACATATTGCCATCTTTTAAAAAAATAAGCTTTGAGAATTTTAAAAGCTACTGGGGGTAGGGGATTCTTAAAATACCTTCTGGTGGGAAGCAAAAAAATCCATGTGCTGGTCATATTCCTCTAAATTTCTGCACACCTCTCTTTTGGAAGACTATAAATATTGGTCGATTCTGGTTTAAGACTTTTAAATCTAGGATCAAAGCATTACAGTGAATTTTAGTTTGCACTCCCAGACGCAATACTGGCTCATGCCATGTCCTTAAAATTTTTTTCAAGGCCAGAAGATCCCGTTTATCTAGAAACTTGTTTTATTGCTGAATTGTTTCATGCAATTAGAAAGCATTCCTTGATATCCAGACTAAATTTGTCTCGTTTCAACTTTAACATTACTACTTGTTTTCCTTCAAGGACTCCGATAACTGGCTGTTTCTACCCTTTCCACTGCTTTTTAGCAGCCTTTTGAAAAGTGCCTTAATGCTCCTCCTTGATCTCCTTTCTAAGCCTCTGGTTCTCAAATAATGGCATCGTTTACCACTAACCTAAAATCTGCTACATAGCACATCCAGAACTATGCAGTGCCCTCAATGTAGCTGGAGGAATGTTGCCAGGTTTTTGCAGTGAATTTCCGTCTCCAGTGCAAGCAGACATGGTCAGAGACCACATTTAGAAACTGGGTACTGAGCAAGGAAGTAAACAGCAATGCCCCCTTTCCTAAGCCAATCAAAGGGGGCACACAAAATGTGGACCAGGGAAGCACTCTCCCAGAATAGACTTCCTGCATCCTTTCTGGCTGGAGTTCCGTGACTGAAGCTTTCCATGCTTTCTGCAACGTGAAAAATAGACCATATTTAGACAATCTTCTTTATAAAATAAACATCACAATGTGGCATCAAGCCTCCGATGAAGGAGAATCCAGCACCTTCTGCACAGGAAGCTCTTCCTATTGTTTGGTTAAAACATTGTGTTTTAAGAAGTTTACACTTGGGAGAGGCATTTAATTTAAACTGCCTTTGGGTTACAGTGACATTCTCTTTGAACGTGTATCAAATGAAGAAATTTGACTTGTAAAATGTAGGCTTAAGTGGCAGCCTAAGTAGAAGCTTGGTTGGTATCTAATTCTCTTTCACCTAAGCAATACTTGCTTCAAAATGTCCCATTAAATCCTAGCAAATATGCTTAGGATTGCAACCTTCAGCTCCTTAAAATAATTTTAAATTGTACCTGACGAAAAAGTACATAAAACACAGAGGAAATTATTGTCAAAGTATTGGATATCTCACTGCCTGGCTCCACCCTGCCCTCCAACCCCAATTTTTAGTTTTAAGGCATTGATCTGCTATGGAGGAAGCAACGGATTGAATTTTATTGGCTCAGGATTTATATAATGACTGGTTATGGATGCACTACCTCGTGGGATGATGCGCTTGCATCTGTATAAACAACTAGGAAAGTTTAGGTTCAAGGTTTGGAGTGTGGCAAAACAAACCACATCCTGAAATAAGAGCAGTGGAGGGAGAAATCCCTTTTGTTTCTTTCAAGGCAGAGAACAAGCAAAGAGTAAAACCCTTAGATACTAAAATATCCCCTTTATAACTATTTTTTTTAAAAAAACAAGTTTCTATGACTATTTCAAATGTACCAATTTACTGAATACACAATAGAAAGACAATAATTATTTCTCTTGATGTGTTTCTGGGTGAAGTGCAGGTGGCAGCTTAACTAATGGTAACAAAGACATAACTTTTTAAAAACAAACAAACAAACAACGCATTGTCATAGTTGATGGGAGATTAATTTGGAGTTGCAAAAAGTTTATAAGCACAATTAAATTGAAACAGTGAGAAAATTAAAAGAGGAATTTGGCTTCTGCTCCAGCCATTTCAAAACTCCTTTCAGGGGAAAAAAAAAGTTGCTTGCGCTCTAAGCAAAGAGCTGCTGCCGATTTCTTTTTCAATTGTGCAGCGACAACTCTGCTTCCAGTAAGGGCAGAATCTGACATGGCCACTTCTGTGCAGTCTTCAGCTCCTCCTCCTTCCCCGTCTTGCCTTCAAACACTCAATACATTTAGAGACTGATCTTGTGCAGAAAATATCCCTGACATTTGAAGAGCTCCAGGGATTCACTGAGCATGCTCAGTCATCTCCGTCTGCTAGAAAGAGGAAGCCAGTTTACATAGGAGTCATACCAAGCATAGCCTGCATGTCAGTGCAGTTAACTTGCAGCGGGCTGTGAGGAGAATTAGCATGTCTTTGTCCTAGGAAGTCTTTGCCATTCCAGTTTCCCCCTCCCCCGCCCGAAATTTGGCGTCAGATCTGTAAGCAATTTTTAATTGCAATTGGACACAATACATTTCAAACTCTGTCTTCGTTTCTGAAGCCTTTGAGGGGGATTTCCCCCCCCCTGCCTTCCTTTTTTTAACTCGGTTGTGTGTGGGTTTTTTTTAATATAAAAAAAATACTTTGTTTTGATTAGTCGGAGGCTGGGCCTTGAGCTTGTGGAACTCGGGAAAGAGCCAGGAGCTACTCGCAACAGCATTTCCCCCGTGTTCTCGCCGCTGATTTCTTTGGGGGGGTTTCAGGGCGGAAGCAAGCAAGCTGGTCTTCTTTGCTAGCCCACTAAATGCTATTTATGAAGATGGACCTGTTGAACTACCAGTACTTGGACAAGATGAACAACAATATTGGCATTCTCCGCCAATATGAAGGTAACTTAAGATTCACGCCGCGCTCCGGCGTTATGTCTTTGTAAGTTTGTGCTGATATCTTTTGCTTGCTTGCTTGCCTTTTCTGCGTGGAAATGCTTATTTCTCCTCCCCCCCCCCGCCCATTTTAAAGCCAGGCGTTGTGTGTTTTGTCCGGGAGACATTGATCACTTGGAAGTAGCTTGCTTGAAGGAACTTTTGTTTAACGCCCGTCTCGTCGTTTTGAAAGTTTTCCCGTGTGAGATGTCCCCCTCCCCCGAAAATAAATGTTGTTCGTGCGCTCTTTTCCTTCTACACGGGAGTGCAAGGGGGTAGTAGCGTGACAATGACTGGGTGGCAGGGTGGCATGTTGCGTGCGTGTTTTGTGTGTGTGTCTCTCTCTCGGGTCGCCTACTGTCTTTAAGGGCACAAAGGAAGAGTTTTTACTACTCTGCTCCGGGGATGGAAGGGTGCCTGTAGTACAGAATACAGAGTGCCCCTTTGTTTGACTTCTCATTTCCTGTACAGCTCTGAGAAAGCTCTGACACAGAGGGCTGCCTCCCCTCCCCTTCCCTTCCCCTCCACAATCCCACATCTCCTCCCTCAAGAACCACCTCAAGCAAGCTTGCCTGTAGCAAAAAGAAATGCACACAGCCACTAGGAAACACAACTTCATGGCCGTCATCTTCTGGGTGGATTCTTCCTCCCCCCGCGCCCCCCACCCTCATGTTTGCTCGTTTCCTGACAGAGAATTGTTTGTTACCAAGTCCCAAATTTTGCAGTAATCTCCCCCCCCCCAAATACCATATGGATCCTGGCCACAGGAGTGGTAGAATTTCGCTGCTTTTTTTTTAAACTAGCCGAGTTTTTAACCTACGTGCAGTTTGAACAGGCTGTAATGGCTTAGTTTTTAAGCTAGGAAAGAAAGGCACCACTGAGCTAATTGTACTTGGCAGGAGGGCTGTTTTTCTGTTGCCACACACACAAACATTGCACAAATTGCTTTTTTTCTCTCTCTCCTCCTCCTTCCAAATTTTCAGTTGGAAAAATTTCCATGCTTGTTAAAGAGAGTGGCTTTTATTATGCTGGCCAGTAAATGATACCTAAATGCAAACCTGTTAAGTTTGGGAGGTGGGGGGTGGGGTGGGGTGGGTAAACAAACAGGGCCTTGTCAGTCTGTTCATGTTGGAAGCAGGTCAGCTGAAACTGAGTTACTGATGAGGATAATGATTACTACAAGGGGTGTGTCTGCTACCTCATGATTTTAAATGTGAAAACATTAAATTTCAATGTTTATTATACATTTGGAAGAAGAGATCAGTGTGATGGCTCAGTCCCTTATCTTCAGTGTTTTCAGAGGTTGCTTACTTTCTCACGTGTTTCTGAACTTCCTCGCTCCAGACTTTTTTTTGCTGGTAGTAGTTGAGCTGTTTTAAAGAGGCCCTTTGTTGACATGAGTCTAATATGCTGTTATGTTTAATATTTGCTGCTTTCCTCTTTTTCATTATATTTAACACCAAATTTAAAACAAATTAAAATGGAGAACAAAACATGGAAAGATTTAATAACTGGGCATTCATATTCTTGTGTTTTAAAATTTATGAACATGATCTCATGTCAAATGTATGGTGAATATTTAAAAATATTCCATGTAACTAGCATAATCTTGCTATTGTAGATCGGTATAAGCAGTGATGATTGTCTGGGGCACAATCTAGGCCAGGCATGTCAAACCTGCGGCCCTCCAGATGTTTTGGACTACAATTCCCATCTTCCCCAACCACTGGTCCTGCTAGCTAGGGATCATGGGAGTTGTAGGCCAAAACATCTGGAGGGCCGCAGGTTTGACATGCCTGATCTAGGCACTTTTAAATCCCACTGATTTTAGTAAATGTGTGAGTAACTCCGTCCCTTTGGGTTGGAGGGTTTGAACTGAGTGTATTCCGTTATAACAAGCTCATTTCTGCTTACAGAGCATGCATTGGAGATAAATGCATTTCATTTTGTGTTATCTCCATTTTGGATTTTTTTAGAATTCTAACAGAACTTAAACATTCCTTGAGGAAAGCACTTTGCAGCTGCAAGTTTAACATGACAATAGAATTCGGGAAATTCCTGAAGCAAATGTGTTAACTTTGGTGATGTTCTCATGGATTTTGCATGCAACCCCCCCCCCCCCCCCAATGCTATGTAATGCTTTTACTGTCCTTTTTGAGAGAGGTTACTGAGGTGTAAACAAAGAGTTTTCTCTGAGGAGGAATAAAAACCCTTTCTCTTGAATTATTGTTACTATGAAAACATAAACATTTTCAGAATAGGGCCTTCTCTTAATCTTTCTAGGATGGTTCCTTCCCCAAGAGAGGATTGCTGTATCTAGAAAGGGGAGCGATGGAGATATTACCACATGGCTTCACTGAACATGGTCTTCCTTTCAGGAAATAAACTTCTGTACATAAAGTGCATGAAAGTGTTATGGAAGTGAATCATATCCATCTGCATAACCCAATTATATGACCATGATCTATAAAACTAGAAGGGGATTTCCAAATCTCTCTTTTTTATGCCACAAACGTGCATTTGTTCATTTGAAGTGGTCTCTCCTGAGGTAGCACTTCCTTTGTAAGGGATATTCCTTGTAAGGGATATTGTAAGGGAAGTTGCTGTTGTTGTTGTTTAGTCGTTTCTGACTCTTCGTGACCCTATGGACTAGAGCATGCCAGGCACTCCTGTCTAATAATGATTGCCAAGTGGAAGGTAGGTGTGCACCACTGGATAGTGGTTTAGAGGTGGATGGTGATGATCAGTGATATGAATCTCTGTCTTCCTTGTCCTTTCATCATTCTCTTTTTGGAATTGTTTGCTGGATGACTGCCCTTGTGTTTTCCATCTCAGGTGCTGGTTTACACATCCATGCCTTTGCCTTTACTATGAACTGCTTGTATTGGGTGTTCCCTTCAACTTCTGCCAGTTAACTGTGTGAAAATCCCTGGTTGCCTCCTTGCTGCAAGGCTGTTGCAAGATGAATGAATGGACCACATTTGATGCCATGGGTATTACTGTACATAAAAAAATACAATCAATGGAGAAGGGGGCACACATTAATCTTCTTGGAGTACTTCAGAGCATGTGGCTATAATACACATAGTTGCAGGATCAGCGCCATGTTTGAGAGGCGCCACAACAGTGCTGCACTTCTGGCTGCCACCCTGGTGGGCCCTATGAACTTAACACGTGGTAGGAGGATGGGTGGCAGTACACATCCAGCAGCAGTGGAGATGAGCAATGGCACCCAACCCAGCATTCTGATAGGAAGCACCTGGTGAGGCTGCTATAGCTCCCAAAATGCCTCTGGATCCTACATTGGGGTCTAGAGGTATTCTGTAAATATTGATGTGGCATTTGCAGCCACGTCACTCAGTGCATCTCTTGAAATTATGGGCCATTAGAAACATTTTTAAAGAGGCCATCTTCAGTAGTGGGCTCTGGCATTTTGCTTTTACTTTCTCCACACTGAATTTCCATCATTTGCATCTAAAATATTCAGATGACCCTAACGAGTATAATTCATTTATTATGCTGTCAATGAATTGGCCCCAAATGCAAATTACATTCTATAAAATGTACAAAAAGCAGTGTATTTTCTTCCATATATATGACTTTGATGTCCCTTTTGGCTTATCTGCAGAGGCATTTTTCTGCACAGATTTTCTGCTTAATCATAACCTGGATTCCTCTGTCTGCGGCTTGCGTGGGAATCTGGCTTCAACAACACTGGTGACAAAATAATGCTGATAACCTGGTGGCCTTGTTGATGGGAGTGTGTGCTTCCTGTGGGGGGGATGTTTTTTACTTACGGTACTGGTAACAGGAAGACACCACTACTGCATAGCTGTGATTTGAGTCCGGTGAATGTTGGCAGGTTTGTGTGAAGCAGAAGTTGGAACTGGATTAGAAAGTTCATTTAGAAGTATGCAGTGGTGTTGACAGACAGACAGGGTCACTCTTAGTCTCTTTGCCCATTGTGTCACGCTCTTGTGGCCCAGTGTAGCAAGGAAGTATGAAATTACAGTACACAAACAAAAACAACTGGCAATTTAGAAACTGCTTTCCCATCTAATTAGGCCTCCCTTTCTGAAGAAGGTTGGAGTGAGGGAAGTATTCAGATGCATTTTCAAGTTAAGGAAAATATACAAGGCACCTTTTTGTTTCATTGCATTATTGTTATAATGGAGTCCGCAAGCTTCAACTGAGATCTGACCCAGATAATATGTGGAAAGGGAATACAACGTACAGTAGTCACTTCCTCAAAAATGTGCAGTCTGAATAGACAAGATGGATAAAGAAAGAGGAGGTAGAAGGTAGACTGAGAATAATTTGCCAACAGTGCAGAAGCTTATTGGGGCAGAGGCAAGAGGAGAATAAATGTGATCACTATTATTGGTTAATGTGTGGCATTAAAAAAAAAGGTATTGAAGCTGCAGAGGGGTAAAGTTACAACACATATTAATTTATTTGACATAGTTCAGTTTAAGATAGTAAGAATGAACTACGGTAACTTCACTGTGGTAACCAATGAGCCATGGGATTGCCCTACAGGAAGTAGAACAAATTTACAGTACAGTACAGTACTCAGTTTGGGCTTGGAGGTCAACTATCTTTGATCTTGAATTGATGTGGATCAGTCAGTTTTACCTAGTTCATTTGCTTTTTGTTGGTCAGCGTTAGAGTATACCAGGATAGTGGTGGAATTGGTAGGTAAATAAAATTGATGATGATAATGGTAGGTATGGATATGGAAATGTAAGGCAAGCTGTGGAGACAAAAGTGGTGCAATCTGTTTATGAACACAAAATAGTATTTTTTTCTGTTCATCTGGGCATCTATAAATGTTATGCCTGATAGTCACATATATTTAAGAACCAGCAAACTTGTACAGAATTTGACTACTCACTGGGGTAAAGATGCAAATCTTGCTGTGGCATTTCCTAGATTGCATATGGAATAACAGGCACTAAGTGACGTGTTCGTAGTTTGACTCTGGATTTATGCTGCACTGGAAACTTCATTTTAATTTCTTAAGGCTGCCACTTCTATGTTACAGTCCCATTAGGGAAGCTACTAGAACTACTGCTGCATGACTATGCTTTTTGCTGGTGTCTGCCAAGAATGTCTGGTATTGGTGGTGTGTAAATTCCGATGAGCCTGTTGCATACAATAGGGATGCTTACAAATTTTACATCCTGAGTAAAAAGGCCTACTATGACATGAGATAGCAAGTTTTGGGAGCCTTGACATTTTGGATCAATACTAGGGCCCTGTTCAAACAAATATAGGCCCCATGTGGGCATTTTGGGAACGTTTGGAGTGCATAGTGAATGATTGTGAGAACCAGATTTTCTGTGTGAACACTGGCCACACCATTGCTGCAATTTGTGTGGTTGTTGTGACCTGAAAAATATGGCTTCATGAACAATCAGGTTCTTCCTCCCACTTCTTCAGACAATACCTCAGCTTTAGCCTGGAGGTGATCTCTGCATGCTTCCTAGATTTTGTGCTATAGCCTAAGACTTCCTTTATGTGAACCTGTGGAAGAAGAATGAATGTGGTTGAAGCCTCTTCTGTGGCCTGTAGGTGAGGCAAAATTCTCAAAATGTGAGAATGTGCTATTGGGCTGCCCTCATGAAGCGTGCAGATGCCTCTGTGGTGAAGGTGGATCCTCTTCCTCTTATTCTGTAATATTTTTGCTTTTTGTTGGTATTGTGGTATTCTTGGGTAAGAAATAACAAAATGCCATCATTTGCAGAGAATAGTCTTCTACATCTTATATGGATGGTAGGGAAGACTGAATGTTAAAACAAAGGAAATTAGACCCATATGTGAGGACTAGGACCACTTCCCCCCCTCCCATTTCTACATGACAGCGTACATTACTTAGTTGCATATTACATAATTACTTCACTTACTTCCTGTAACAACAAAGCATGAATTGACTGCAAGTAATGTTTAGCAGTGTAACAGAAGGCAAACCCATTTTGTCTTTCTCTTCTCAAACTGCCTACTAGATATGCAATATCAAAAGCTGAGCCTGAGAGTTAACACTGCAAACTTCAGTTTTGCATTAATGTACAATTTGTTTTCAGACACAATTTGCTTGTGACCTGCTAAGTTGCAAGTTAATTTTTTAAACAGTGCTTAGCTTCTTTGTATGTAAATCCAGGAACTTTGGAGACCTTTGACAGCACTTAAATTCCGCACAAGTTCAAAGGATGTGCTGTATCCTGCAGAACCTACTTTGCATAGCACCTGTAAGCTTACTACATCATATCTAGTGTGGCAACCACACTATGAATACAAAAGCAGTATTGCTTTATTTATTTTTAAGCCTCCTTTGCATGACAATGGTCTTATGCTGATTCTGTTTTGAAAGATCAAAATAGATAGAGCTTCTTGCTTCTGACTGAGTGGGTGTCAGAAGGGAATATGCTTCATGTAGAGAATGTCACAAGCAAATGAGGAAACTCTTAGCCCAAACTGTCACCTACAGCCCATGCATAAATATTTACATATAATGGTAAGGAGCTTATTTTGTGAAAATAAGTTTACAGTAATTGCATCACATACATTGAGAATTAAGGGAAGTTCTGTTTATTTAATTTTTAACAGCTGCTAGCCTTTGCCCCTTTGGGTATTGTCATCCTGAATGTTGTTATTGCTTGATAAGGGACCCTTTGTTTTCTTTCCTCTTTCAGTAAAAGCCCAGAAGGTAATTGTTAGTGGTACATGGGCATGTTTGGATGCTGTTTTTAGAGCATAAAGACCATGGTTGCAGTCAAATGTACACAAAGTGTAACACAGAATGCAATTTCATTTTACTCCTTCATTGATGCTTATAGATTTGATTTTTGCAGCTGAAACCCATTGTGCATACAGTCATACCTCGTGTTACGTCCGCTTCATGTTGCGTCTTTTCAGGTTGCGTCCCATGGCAACCCGGAAGTACCGGAACAGGTTACTTCTGGGTTTCGTTGTTTGTGCATGCGCAGAAACGCTAAATCACACTTTGTGCCTGTGCAGAAGCACCAAATTGCACCACACGCCTTCGCAGAAGTGGCGCTCTAGCTGCATTTTGGGGGGGATACAGACGGGCCTCCGGAACGGATCCCGTTCGTAACCAGAGGTACCACTGTACTATACCGGTAAGTCTGGTACAGAACTCAGATTTGTTAATGCAAGTGAAAGAGTGTAACTAGTTAACTGTGTTGCCTTGAAATGAAGTCTGCTTTCTGACAATGTATTTTATTGAGCATTCATCGTGATTGGCTTGCACAGTTTGAGGGGACATTATATGACACCCACTGCTTACTCATTTCAATTTGTTTGCAGGGAAGTTATATGATGCTGTGGCAAACAGCTGTTATCTCACACCTTTTCCTTATGCAAAAAGTCTTACTTTGTTGCACAAAGTGCCACATCCATTTTAATTAGGAAAAATGAACTAGATTGTATGCAAATAGCAGAAGCAGCCATAATTAACTAATTCACTGGGGAAGAGAGCAATGCAGTCTGCTAACCTGATAAGCAGATCTGTGATACCCCTACCTTATTGAAGAACCTCCAGCCTGTGGGCATAATTAGGCCTACCGGACTTCCCCAATTGGTCCATCTACAACATAGGGTGTGGGACAGGTAAAGATGCGACTGGCCAAATGAGGTTTGGCAGGTACCACCTATCTGCTTATTGGCTGCATTTGGGGTGTGGCTTTAAATCATACTTTGAGTGAGACATTTGTTGTAGCTGAGCAGATACTTCACCGTTATAGGTATCATTGGAATGAATTGGGAGTGGTTGGCTCAGTACTGTGCGACTTTGATCAAGTTCATGTCATGTTTTTATCAAGTGTTTCAGTCAGTTGATTTCTTCATTGGGTTGCAACTATCAGGGAAGTGGATTGTTGGTGGGATGGAAGCAGGAGGGAGACTCCCCCCCCCATTGTTGCTGGGAAGCAATGCTAAAGTTAGGGTAGGAGGAAGTACAGTGGGCTTCTGAAATGGTGAACAAATACTGCTTTATCATGAGGACTAAAAGTGGATTAATAAGCCACTTCTATATTTTGCTAGGTAAATGGTAGGTTTTTGAAAAAAGAAAATTTGACAATTAAATTAGATTGCCAGTGCCTTTCTTCCTTTGTAGATATGGCTTGGTTGGAAAGGAGATTTTTCCTTTGCGGCTGTGTCTTGAACTTGACCATGCCTAACACCATAGATGATGTCATGAGCAGGAGAGGTAACTGTGGTTTGCCCCAAATGGCCTGGCTAGGGGTTGGCTAGATGACCCTTGTAGGTCCCTTCCAGCTCTACGATTAGGCCCATGACCCACAATTTCCCTACCACTGCACTATACCAAAGGGAGCAAATGCATTCGTAGGAAATAAATGTGATTTCTTTGGAGCTTTGAAATTTCTTTGCTTGTCCCTGGCCTGGAAATTGAGTTCAGTCAAGTGGGCATAATAATATAAAGTAGGAGGAAGCAAATAATTTCTAGTTGTGCAGGAAAATAAGTCCCATTGAAAAGCAGGAACTCTCATCTAGAATACAGCATATTGTAACAAAGGGATGAGGAGAAAGAGATGTGGTATGTTTTCTACAAACTGAGTTTAAGCATGCTTGTTTCTTGGATTAAACGCAAACATTTTTTAGCGTGGAATGAAGATTCTTTCTCTTGTCTGCTAAATCTGGATAAATAATTTTAGGTGTTCTGTTCTAACATCTGGTGTGCATTGCTTCTGTTCAGTCCCCCACCCCACCCCCAGCTTGCATGCTGTGGCATCTTAGAAAGCTAGCACAGTCATTCTGTGGTTGGCTTAAATTAAATCACATGGAGCCAGCTAGAAGAATGCTGACATGCACAGTTTTCATGCTGAACACACTGAAACCACAGGCTGGAGTTAGAGAGAACTTCTCACTGTTTTGAGTCTAGACACTAGGCTGCAACATAAAAAAAGAGAGAATAAAAGTGCCATCAGGCAAAGTTCTAATCACTGCAACCCTGTTTTTGAAAAATCTGAAAACTAAAAAAAAGAAAAGAAAGAAAAATCTGAAACTTTTTGTTGAAACCTACAAACACTTAGGACTCCTGAAAGTAGCTATAACCAAATGCATTTTAGGTTTTCACCCCACACCTGTTCGCTACATATCGCCAAATGCTTATAATAGGTGGTGGGACATTCATAGTTCTCTAAAAAATCATTTGAATGCAAGTGGGCCAGTCTCAAATATGAAAAGTTAAATGTCCACAACAGCATTGTGCAGCTTTGCATCTTGACCACTAGTGCTCTAGTCCACTTTCATTTTTCATTTTTATTAGAAATGTCCTGACTTTTCAAAATTTTCTGGGTTTTTTAGTGCTTCGTCTGAGAGCAGGAGTTGGTTTTTCATGCTCCAGGTGCATAGCTTTGCTGGTGCAACATGACTTCCATTTGCTGGTGCAACATGACTTCCATTTCCCGCTCCTCCCCTCTGCAGCACCAAAATCCACTTGGGAGGGTCTCCCAGCCCTCAAACTGATTTTGAGGCTACATGGGGGACAGGAGAGGAAATGGAAGCTCTGATGCGCTTATAGAAGCCTGTTGCGGCATCGTGGAACTGTACCACCGGCATCAGCTCACTGCCCTCGCCCACCTCCAAGATGCTGCGCCGAAGCAGCACTGCGCCCGGAGCCTCCATCTGCTGGGGCCACCGTGGCATGAAGCGGCCAGCTGAGCCGGAAGGCGCCGCAGCCAGCCTCCACCTCTTCCCCGTTGGAGGAGCTGCCCTCCAGCTGCTGCCCGCCTCCTCCAGCACTGCCGGCAGCGCTGTCCTTCCTAAAAAACTCTGGGAAATGGGGGGGGGGGTGGCGGTGGAGGGAGCTTTGCACCACGGCGCCGGATATGCTTAAGACGGTCCTGCCAGCCAGTCACTAGTTCCCACATGTGAAACATTAGCACATCAAGAATCCTGATCCTAGATGCAAACTTGCACTGAAATTATACCAAACATTTGCACATCTATCTAAAAATAGGACCTTTCACCAGCTAGCTGGTTGGGGCACCAATGCCAACCAATGGCTAAAAGATGCTTCCCTTCCCAACCCTATTATTCCTTTGCTTGTGTGACTGCTTCTGCCACTCCTGTCCTTTAGAGAGGGAATATTTTAATCCTTGAAATCATGCTGGGATTTGCCACTCTTATCTCAGCACAATTGCAGGAGTGAAGAGAAATATTTCCCTCCACCACCACTCCAGTGAGACATGAGCGAGCCCTCATCCTTGTCCTAATCTTGTCGCTCCCAGATTCACATTCCACCAGGGTGGGAGGGGATGTTCTCTCTCTTAGTGATCATGGGAAGTGAATAGTTACAGGTAGGTAGCCGTGTTGGTCTGAGTCGAAGCAAAATAAAAAAATTCCTTCAGTAGCACCTTAAAGACCAACTTAAGTTTTTATTTTGGTATGAGCTTTCGTGTGCATGCACACTTCGTCAGATACACTGAAACAGAATCCACCAGACCCTTATGTATATCCCACCCCCCACCCTCTGAATATATGTTGAATTTCTACTCCAATCAGACTCAGCCAGTTGACCAGTGGCCAGAGGTGATTGGAGTGTGAATCCAGCAAATTCTGTAGGGCACCATGCTGGCCACCCTGGAGTAGGTAATGGGTTAAAAAAGGAGAAAAGTTAGCCAAAATAGACACAAAATCATTAGCTGGTTTAATGAACCTTAGCCAAAGCATAAACTATTAAAAAGTTTAAATTTTTTATCCCTGATTTTATTTACATGCATCTTTATATAGTAAGAAGGGAGAGGCTGTATCTTATGCCAGTTCCACTTACATATTTTCTGTCTCTCTTCTCCCCACACTCCTGTGCAACAACAGCAACACAATTTCATCAGGGATTGTTTCAGCTCGCAGCTGCATCCCCTCACTGCACCTTGAGCTTTATCATTCAATCCCATCTGCTTCACTGGGGTAGTTATGCTAAATCAGTTTTCAATAGCCACAGGAAAACAGCATCATCTGGAACATTAGAGGAGACTTTGCCTAGTTTGTACTGTGAGGCTGGGGGCAGGGAAGGGTTTGTTTGCTTAAGGAAGCTTACCCTTTCCTTTCTGCGAACTGCTGCAGCTATACTTGCCCTCTGTCTGCTCCATACTTTGCAGTGGTTCTCTGTTCCAAGAAACTGCTTCCTGTTCCTTGTTCATATGGATCATATTTTGGGAGATTATCTGGTGAAGAACAAAGGATGAAAGTTGTTGCATTTGATGACCAAAGCATGTGATAGGATACTGATCATTCCATTTAGTAAGTAACCTGGTGCCAGATAAATTCAGGCACATGACAGAAGGGCATGCTGTGTAAGGAGCATTTCCAAGCACTGACTTTATTTGTATAGATAAAGGTAACGGTAAAGGCATTTAGGTCCAGTTGTGACCGACTCTGGAGTTGCGGCACTCATCTCGCGTTATTGGCCGAGGGAGCCGGCATACAGCTTCCAGGTCATGTGGCCAGCATGACAAAACCGCTTCTGGCGAACCAGAGCAGCACATGGAAACGTCGTTTACCTTCCCACTGCAGCGGTACCTATTTATCTACTTGCACTTTGACGTGCTTCCGAACTACTAGGTTGGCAGGAGCTGGGACCGAGCAACGGGAGCTCACCCCGTCACAGGGATTCGAACCGCCGACCTTCTGATCGGCAAGCCCTAGGCTCTGTGGTTTAAACCACAGCGCCACCCGCGTCCCGTAGCACTGCAGACAGGACTAAGTAATTGGTCATCAGTCAGCCTCTGAATTCTTCTAGTATTTTGCATGAAACTTTTAGGGACTTTCAGAGTGTTCTTGTAGTTTTTCCTCTGCTCTGAGTCACTGTGCCTTTTTGAGTTTTATGTAATGCTTTTAAAAATCCCCACCATTATCGTATATTTTTACCATTCATATTATCTATAGTATTTTGCTTTTTGTCATGCGACATTCTGAGTAGGTCTACCCTGTAAGAGAATCCAATAGCATGTCTTCTTGTGTCTTCAGTTCCAAAACTGATTTTCCACTTATCCTTACAAATTTATCAATGTTTTTCTCTTGTGCCCGCTTTTGTCAGTATAATGGTGTGATCCTGCCCTCCACATTAACAGTGAAGGGAACATTTGCTATGATCCACCTCCCTTCATTTTTCATATTAGTTTATTTATTTAATTTTTGTATAGCTTCCCATAAAACAGCCTGAAGCAATTTTTTAACAATTTTTGTTAAAAAGAAAGTCAGCACAGAAAGGAGAAACAGTAATTTGATTGAATTGAAGCCCTCAATACAGTACCTTTGGTTGTTTATGCCAGGGATCAGCAACCTTTTTCAGCCGTGGGCCGGTCCACCGTCTCTCAGACCATGTGGGGGGCCGGACTATATTTTGAAAAATAATAATGAATGAATTCCTATGCCCCACAAATAACCCAGAGATGCATTTTAAATAAAAGTACACATTCTACTCATGTAAAAACATGCTGATTCCTGGACCGTCCGTGGGCCGGATTGAGAAGGCGATTGGACCACATCCAGCCCATGGGCCTTAGGTTGCCTACCCCTGGTTTATGCTATAATCAGCTGCTGCTTATAGCAGTGTTATTTTCCCTCAACTTTCAAAATGACTCCCTTGCAGACGAAAGCTAACATTTTTTTAAAAAAAATTGGCTCTAGATTTGCATTGTTGTCACAAAAAACTAACTTTATGGTCAATAATGTTGGATGTGGCAAACTCTAAAAAACTCAGTGGAGCCTTTCACCCAGTTTCACACATCCAGCCACAGCTATAAGAGCTTCTTGAAACTGCAACTATATGGAAGAACTCGCTATTCCATTCTAGCAACCCACCCTACTGTCTAAATCCTTTGCTTTTCTTTGCAGTTTACTGCAACTATGTGATGAGCCATTGATATCAACAAATGTTTCTCTATGCCAGGCACCCCCTGTTATGTCGTGAGTGCGATTTCAGCTCTTCATGAAGTCAGCTCAGAAGAGTGATTCAGCATACTAGCAAGGAACTGCTAGGAGTCAAGTATAACAAGAACAGTCTTCTTTATTGCAGCAGGAATCTTGACTAACAGGAGGGAAAGGGTGAGCTCCTTTTATACTCTCAGGAGCAGGGGTTGGGGAAAGGATACATTTAGATTTTGGCGGGACCCTATCAGAGTGAGGATCCAAATTGTGCTAACAAGTTAACCAATAGCAACTGTCACCGCACCCATTTGAATCGCCCTGGAGCAGGAAAGGTAGTTACAGGATTAGCAGAGAAACTTGTGTACACAAATTAAACCAATACATAACACACCCAAACCTGGCCCTCCAGCTGTTTTGGGACTACAATTCCCATCATCCCTGACGACTGGTCCTGTTAGCTAGGGATGATGGGAGTTGTAGTCCCAAAACAGCTGGAGGGCAGAGTTTGGGTATGCCTTCTCTATGCGGCTGCATTTCAACTGTCATGCTTTTGATTCCAAGTGTAAATGGAAACTTTCACAAGCACACACTTCTCCCTGAAAATGGTAGTATATATTTCACTTCCTCTGCAAGGGATTTTCGAGGTTTCCCTCATTTCAAGCACTTCTTTCCCTCATAATGGAGTTCTGTAACTGAGACGTCATGTCCTGTGGGAACAGATGCAACATGGAATCCAAATCTGCTTTTTAGAAAAGGTCTCTCACACACAGCAGTTTGCCCTCTCATCCAGAAGCATGTTGAGATGTAACACCACAGTTTGCCTCTTCCTCTGGATGGCCCGAGTGATAATTTGCTTTAGAATTTTTTCTCCATTCCTCCCAATTGGCTGCTGCTTCTTTTTTAAAGCAGTCAGCAGTAAATGAAATGGTTAATTATGAAACCCAGGTTTTAGCATTTCATTTCCTCTCTCATGGCAATTTCTTATGACTGGACTATTCCTGGAAAGGAGTGGGTTTGTACTTTCTTCCCCTGATAGACATTATCATAATAGCACAGAAGAAAGTAAATTCATCCTGGCCCCTTCCCATCATGCAACAGTCTGTTTAGACCTCAATCCATTCCTGGTTTCAAGGGTCTAGTCATAGTTTGGGCTTTTCTCAGATACTCTCTGCCTTAATCAAAAGCTGTAATCTGAACAGTGGTGGTGGTATTTGTTTGTTTGTGATTTTATATATATAATATCTGCAGTGGGACTGAACTGGTTGAGTTGGGCTCTAAGAGTTAGAAGAAATCTCTCCAGAGGATGATGAAACTTATCATCTTTTGAGTTCCCTATTGTTAACTATTAAATGGAGGAGACAGATACATGGGGAAAGTAGCCTGCTGTACAATACAGTACCAGGTTACCTTTCAAAGAATAACCCGAAGTTTTTAATAGACAGTGAAAAGTTGACGTGATTATTTGGTTTGCAAGGGACACCAAATGTTAAAGGAGATATTAGTCACTCCAGTTGGCAGCTAGCCCGATGAAGCCCTTAATTTCTTTTTAAGATAAGATATCTTTATTGTCATTGTCCCCTTGCGGGAACAACGAAATTACTCGGTTGCTACATCCACTTTTGACAAGTTTGGCTTAAATATGCAGGCTGTCTTGATTCCAAATTTTGGAGACAGGAATGTCAAGACTATTGCCAGAGTCATAATTATGATAATGAGGCTAAAAGTTCTAGTGTAGGGTGACTTGTAGGAAAGCATGAATAACAAACGTACCAACTTCCTGCTCTGTGCTGCTGGAGGGGGGGCGAAGATATGGCAACGTGTCTGTCTGCTGGGCTTGTGCCAATGGGGTAACGGGGCTGCTATAGAACCTATTTCCCCCTGCACTTGCTCTGTGTAGTGCAGTAGTAGCAAGCTTAGGATCTGGAAATGGGCTGTGGCAGAGGCAGAGCCGAGCCATAGACCTGCTGAATACAAAGCTGCTCTCCCACTCCTGTTTTGTGGGAAGCTAGCACAGCAGGGGGGGGGGAAATACCCCAGCTTCCATCATGTCCAGTATAATCAACCAGAGTTCAGATGTAGTGGTCCATCTGCTGCTCCATCCCAATGCTCCCGGTCAGGGTTAGGATTGCTCTGATAATCTTTTGGCCCCTTAATGACTAGAGTTCAAATCACATGAGGTTATCACTAAATTGGTTGCTAAGAGTAGTAAAGGGAGATAGCTTTGCATCTGCTGGGCAGACATAAAGGTTTGCACAAACAACTTACTCAGAATAGAAGGAGTGGAGTAGCCAGTTGTGGTGACTAAGGTTTCACTGCAGCATGCCTAATGTCATGGACCGGCTAGATGCCGAGGAGTGGTGGGAGGCACCAGCTGGGGAACCCCCCGTAGAAAGAAGAGAGCAGACTCAGGAGGAGGTTCCAGAAGCTGAAGAGGCAACAGGGTTTAGTGAGTAGGAAGAGGCTGGGGCAGAGAGCAGTCCAGGCTCAAAAGCAGAAGAGGAGGGGACCCAAGAGGCAGCTATGAGGCAGGCTGCTGAAGAAGCCAGGGAAGTTTCCCCTCCTGCTGTGACCAGCTCTCCTCCCCGCTGGTCTCCCAGAATATGTGGAGAAATGAAGAGGGTGGAGCAAATGGAAGCAAGATGATGGAGCCATAGGCTGTTGGGGAAGGAACCCAGGGGAGGAGCCTTAGAGAGTGGTGGGAAGGCAGGGACCTCCAGTTCTCGCAGCTTCCTCATAGGGGGCAAGACCTACTGGGAAAAATTGCTGTGATCACTAGGCCTGCACTGTTCTGGTTCCTTTGAATAAAGAATTAACCGCTGACACTGGGTGTTTTATTGCTGACCTACTCCTGACTCTGGCTCCTGACACTTAAATGCATGCATCACTGTCCATAAGTAAAACCAAGGTTTAATTTAAGCAATATTTCAACCTCTTTTTCATCTTGTTGTAAAACTGGAATTCATGTTTGGCACTAAAAAACGTCAGGATTCCACATTAAGATGTTGCTATAAGCACAAGTTCTAACTCATTTTAATGTTGTAACCATAATCTTGCACAAATTTACTTTTGAAGTGGAAGGGCAGTCATTAAGCTTTGATCATTTTCACCCAGTGACAGACAGGCCTTTGATCATTTTCGCTTTCCTGTGTCTTGTGTTTCAAACAAGTTGCTTTCCTGGATAACAGAGAAAAAGAAGACAAGGATTCAGTGATGCTATGACTCTGGGAAAGCAGTAGTAATTTGAACTCCATATCTAATGTATTACATACATTAGATGAACAGTTTTGTGTGTTCACAGATTTTTATTTTTAGGCTTCTTAAAATTTCAGGCTTTTTCTTAGAGTATTGATGTTTGGATCAGTGTTGAAGACAAAATGGAGAAATCTCCTATTCAGTACATTTAATTTTCTGAATGTACCCACCTGTGGAAACTAAAATAGCTTTTCCATGCATCCAAAATACAACATTTCAATGGAATGTTTAATTAAGCATATATGACCCAAACCATGCAAGGGAAATCCATGGACATTAACATAGTTCACAACCTTCACCAGCCTGGTATCTCCAGACATTTTGGACAATAGCTACGATCAGCAGCAGGGAGCACAGCTGGGCACCAGGTTGGTAAAGCCTGATAGAGCTAATGAGATGCACATTTGGATATACATCCCCATCTGGATTATGATGACTTATCTGGGTTCCATTGAACTGGCTGAAGAAGTCTTTTGATGTTCATCTCCATCTGGGGCAACCAGTTGTGCTCTACTAGTTATCTGAGGGGGTTGTATGAATTTTCTTTGTCATACAGAAATTTTCTTTGTCCTACACTCTTATCCTTGTGTAGTTCTTCACATTGATGTGCACCAAGGCTTTTCATTTGAGCCACAAAGTAGGAAAACTAAACATAGAAAGAGCTTATTATGTTTAAGTAAATCAAAATATATTTTCCAAGCCAACTTTTTTGAATGTCTACCTTTTTCGACATTTCAGATTTGAAAAATTGGATATACTCTGAAGCAAATTCTTGTGATTGCTGTAGTGCTTTCTCCAGCCACTGTGATTGTGGGAATTGCTGCTAATCAAAACTGAAGTGTGCTTGTGTGTAAGAGTACATACCTGGGAATGGCTGAGATTGTTGATGTGGGGTGTGCCAGCTGCCTTGAGTATTGCTTGCATTTGAAGTACAGTACTTTAAGGAATTGAATATTTGAATTGTTGGATGTCAACATGCTGCTCTTTATAAGTAAAAAAAATGCAGTCATGTGGCTGTTTCTAACAGAAACTTTGTGACTCCTATGTGTATGTTTATAAGTTTATGCGGTGCACATTCTTGGAGGCTATAATTTGTTGACATCATCCTGTCTGGGAGAAATGAAGTGTAATTTGCAGCCACCTAGGACCTCCAGTACCTCTGCCAACAAATTGTTAAAATGGGCTGCTCAAGTTGAGGATCCATGATTAGAATGGTGAAAATTCCACATAGCAAAGTGTTGGTTACCACAAACTTGTGCTGAAATAACTATCACTTACATTCTCTAGTAGCATACGTTTGAAAGGAAAATAAATAGAAATATAGTTAATTAGGGAAACCAAGGAGGAAGGTCAAGATGGGGAAAAAAATTCCATTAATTTCTATCCATGATCATATGTAGCCAAAGACCTTTCCAAAAGTAAGATACAAGCGCTTTATTGGACCCTAAGGAAGTTATTGGAAAAGATGTTTCACATCCCCTGCCCCCTGCAACTCCTGAAAAGTGTCTGAATAATGTGGGATGGGGCACAGGGGCTGCTGGTGAGAAGAGGGGACAGAGTCATGAACTTTCTCAAATTAACTTATCTTCTGGGCCAAGCTAATACATCTTGTGATGAAAAAACAAACAAACAAACTTAAAATACATATTTTAAAAATATGTTACTACCCTTCATTATCACTGCTGGATAGAACAATCAATCTTATCAACTGAAGTCTGCACAGTTAGCTTTGATTCCTGCTAAATTCTTTTTCATAACTTTCATGGCAGCAATGACAGAGGCTGCACGCTAGGTCACATGTTTGTCTATATCAATTAGCAAATAAAAAATCATATTAATTTTTAAGGATTATACAAGGGGCATCGTAAAACCTAATGGATAATGACAATACTTGTTCGTGATTTAATTATGGATGAGAAAGTAAAGTATGGACTTCTGGCAGCTGCTCCTACATGAGATGACTGTAGAACCCAATCAGCCCCTTTGTACCATAGAGAGCTGTAGATGATGAAGCAGGCTAGGCAAGGACCAGATTATAAATGGTATGAGCCTCGTTCTCAAGCAGATTGCACACTAGCTAGAGGACACAATCTCATGCCTACGACTTACTTTGCTAGCTGTAGTATGTAGTAATTGTTCAGCAGCGCTTTGTGGTCTGAAAGTTGATTACTCCTGCTTTGTTGGATGTACAAAGTGCCCTTGGAGACCCTCTATGACCATTTTGCTTTGAACTTTGAGGAGAAACTTGCTGTACTCAGGAAGGACCTGAGTTTCTGCCGTCTCTGTTGAGGTGTCCAGTGCCACATCTAACGTGATGTGGTGGGATCAATTTCAGCAGATAAGGCATGATGATGTGGACAGCGTGCTTGCAACAATGCGTCTGACCATATTTGAGCCTTTGTCTTCTTGGCTAATAAAACTAGCAGAGACAGTGTGACTGGTTGTGTTCAGCATGTGGTTAACACATCATTGGGTGAGGCGGTGCTCTCCATTATCCTCAAAGAGGCAGTGATGTTGTCACTCTTCAGGAAGTCTATAATATACCCACTGTACAAAACAACTACGGACTAGTCACACACACCCTGTTTTAAAGCAGTGTACAGTGGGACCTTGGTTTGCATCTGTCTTGGTTTGCATACATTTTGGATTACAAACACATCAAACCCGGAAGTGCGTGTCCCGGTTTGCCACCTTTTTTTTTTTACAACCCATTTTTTTGGATTATGAAATTTTTTTGGGGGGGAGGTCCCATTGGTGAAAGCTCACCTTGGGTTACAACCTGTCTTGGTTTACAAACGGACCTCCGGAGCAGATTATGGTTGTAAACCAAGGTACCACAGTACTGGAGAAAGTTGTGGTGGAGCAGGTGTAGGCATTCCTGCAAGATACCAATTATCTAGACCCTTCCCAGCCAGGCCTGGTTATGGGATTCAATCAGTCTTGGTGACCTTTATCAAAAGGTTGAATGCAGTGCTGGGCTGGATGAGGGCCAATAAACAAGTTGAATCCTGGTAAGATGGATGTGCTGCATGTGATGTGCTGTTTTAGTGTCCAGGAGCTAGGCAGATTGCCTGATCTTATGGGATTGCACACAGGGAGCAAATTCAAAGCCTGGGGTTGTCCCTAGATCCAACTTTTTCAGGGAAGGGTCAAATGGCCTTTGTGGCTAGGAGTGCTTTATATAAACTTTGCTTGTTAAGAAAATTAGAGGTGTTCTTGGATCGGGATAGCTTTGCCAGTGTGCTTCAGGGTTTGGTGATCTCAACATTTGACTACTGCAATGTACTCCATATGTGGCTTCACTTGTACCAGCTGTTGATAGAGGCTTCCTATCAACAGAGCATAAAATCTCTCATTGGGGATCTGTATTGGCTAACCTATATGCTAGCTAACCTTGCTGTTAGTATACAACAGCCTGGGACCAGCTTACTTGAAGGACTACTTTGTACCATATATTCTGTTCAATCATTGCATTAAACCAGAGAAGCACTATTAAGAATTCACCTTGCTTCTGCAAGACAGAGGGCATTTCGTGTGTCTTAAGCAGGCACCCCCAAACTTCGGCCCTCCAGATGTTTTGGACTACAATTCCCATCATCCCTGACCACTGGTCCTCTTAGCTAGGGATCATGGGAGTTGTAGGCCAAAACATCTGGAGGGCCGCAGTTTGGGGATGCCTGGTCTTAAGCCTTGGTTGTGGAATACTTTGCCTATTATTATTATTAAGCAAGTACTGTTGATACTTTGTTTCAGATCCTTTCTTAAGAATCTGTTGACAGACCTTTCCTGATGTATATAGCTCAATCATACGTTTTTGTGTATCAGTATCCATATGTTGGCTAGTTATTTTTTCCAGTTTTATAATAATATTGCAAGGTTCTGGTTAACCTCCAATGCAAAAATGCTAGAATACCTTCATATATGCAATCTTCTGCATGTTTACACAGAAGTAAAGCACACTATGTTTGTTCAAATAATATTTTTTTAAATTGTCCAGTAGCACCTTTAGAGACCAGCTAAGTTTGTTCTGGGTATAAGCTTTTGTGTGCATGCACACTTCTTCAGTGGGACTTATTCCCTAGTAAGTGTGTTTTGGATTGCAGCCTGCTTTCCACGCTAGTTTTCAGTATTCAGTGTGTTCGAATGTAGCTCTATGAATTCTTATTAAAGGTTAAAATCTGTGAAATCATCTACATGTTCAGCGTATATGGTACATATGAAGACAAATAAACTAAGTTTAAATCCTTTTTCAAAGTAGCCTCATCTATATTATTTCAAATAATATTTTTCTGCATATCCTCTGGCAAACAATTGAGCTTAGTTCATGAAAAGCCTTGCTAAGTCCTAAGGTGGACTCACAATGCACTCTGTTACTAATGGGCAATACAGTGTTGAGTTCAATCAAACATTTATTCAGTAAACTTATATAATACAGTCATCATAGTTTCAACCAATGAATAGCAATTGTTCATAAGCTTTACTTTCAGCTCTCAGTATTTCACACTCTAACCTGAATAGGGTAGACAGCATATATTTAGGTAAGAACAGCAATACTCAGAGTGATTTTTGGGATGGTTCTAAATCTTTCATCATTAAAATACCCCAAACCTCAGCCTGATAAAGCATCTAGACAATTACTTTATGTTTCTAAATGGATAAATAAGGATTCTCCAAATACCTGCTTCTTCTTTTGATAGGTGTACATTCCCATTTCTTTATGGTGTTTATATCAAACTTCACAAATAAGCAGAGAAGTTCAAATTTGAGATAGGCATTTTCCACATCGGAGAAGGAGAGCAGCAGTCCTGTGAACCTCATTCCCTTTGGGAAGACATACGGTACTATAAATTATAGTCAAAAGTAGCTGTAATTTCCCCGTTAATTAAAATGCAACTCTGTGAAATGTTCAATAGCTGCATATATATTTGTCTGATATAAATGCCCTTTGTAGCAGAAAAGTCTGGAGATTGGAATGCAAAACAGAGTTTGTTACTGTTGTAGTGAGTAGCTTTATTGGTGATGCATGAAAAGAGTCCAGGGTCTGAATGACAGTGTGGTCAGTCTCTCAGTGAACACCATAAAGCCAACTAAGAATAGTTCACTAAGATTACACATGCACTTTAAATTTAGGTACATATTTATGTAGCATGGTAAAAATGGACCCTGGAATAGCATACACTGGAAGTCTTGACTTGTGAAGTATGAAAAATAATCAGTTGTCACTGGGGGTTAGCGTGGGGTGCTAAGAGACTTAGTTGAGTTTTTTAAATTGTTTCTCTGTAACTTGTGTTCGTCTGGCAACTTCTTCAAGAAACTTGGTCTATGCTTTAATCCTTTTGAGCAGCTTTTGAAGTATCCTATAGCGGATGTGCAATGACCATCGCTTAATAGAGAAACAACATGTTACCAGAAGTATTGTTTCTTTAAGTTCTCCAGTATGCCCAGTAATTTGTGCTAAGTATTAGAAGCCTGGTTTGGGTTCACCTATGAATACAGCTGCCAACTTCGGAAGTGGCCTCCCTAGCAGCTTGCTGATCCTTTAGCAGCAGCTTGATCTACAGCAGTTAGCAGATGATAATGTTGAGCTTCAGCTGCTGATTTCTGTGTAAAATAAAAAAATTCCTTCAGTAGCACCTTAAAGACCAACTAAGTTTATATTTTGGTATGAGCTTTCGTGTGCATGCACACTTCTTCAGATACACAGTTGTATCTGAAGAAGTGTGCATGCACACGAAAGCTCATACCAAAATATAAACTTAGTTGGTCTTTAAGGTGCTACTGAAGAAATTTTTTTATTTTGCTTCGACTCTGACCAACACGGCTACCTACCTGTAACTAGATTTCTGTGCAGTAAACATCTGTTAAAGGGACGGGAACAGGCCAGGCCAGATTTTGATCCGGCTGTATTTAAATATAGGGACATCTTGTGAAATAGCACCAATGTGAAAAATAAAAGCATTGGAAAACAGAGGAACTTCTGAATCATGTAAGGTGCAAACTTTTGCAATACCACATCAGCTACGTGGAATTAATCATCTCAAAAATCCTTACATCTGGACTGCACTTTTAGATCCCAGATAGGAGTTTGCAAGACTGAATGCTGTTCTGTCTGTGCATGCAGAAAAGTAGCATGTTAGGGAGCAGGGTAAGCAAGAACTCTTTTTCGATGCATCTGATATTCTATAATAAAGGGATTAAAAGCACACACACACCACAAGTTTAATTAAGTTTACTACCTCAGTGAAGAGTATATGTGTTTAGGCGGGTGACAATTTGCTTCTTAGGGGGTAAACCAGGCATGTTGGGAACAGCCATACTTGTTTTCATCTATACCTCCCTCATTCACAACTAAAAAGGGGAATTGGTGTAGTCTATCTTTTGCATCAACAAGTGCTTGCAGGTGTATGGAGATGGACCTTCCTGCATTCTGTCAGCTGAATCACTTTCTGTCCTGCCCCGTCTACCTACTTTAGAACTGGGATGTGGAAGAGAGGTGAGATGCGACTGTTTCAAGTGATGTCATAGGGGAGAAAGTTTTGAAGGCTCTGTTTTCTTCACCAATATGCACGTTTAGTTGTAAAAGGCTCCCAAGTTTCATTAAAAATATATATACGTAGGAGGCAGGCATATGTATGAATGAATGTCCACATCATGCCTGGTTTGGTCCTTTATCTGGGGTCTAGTGCCCATCTTTCACATATTTAAATTTTTTAAAAGCCTGACTCAGTTATGACAATATCTAAATCATTTTCAGCTATTTTCTTAGGCCACGAGAGTGCTGGCTGGATTGACCGTAAGGCAGGGTGGGAAAATACCTACAGATAACTGGAAGTTATTTAGTGTGTGAAGGGGAAAAAAAATCCCGACTCAGTGTATTGTTAACTCCTAGCAGGATAAATATACTTGTATGATCTCATTTCATGGTCATAAGATAGGCTTGCAAGATTTTGGGGGAGTGGGGGAGGGGATCCTTAAATGTGCTAGTTATTGTTATACCTAGACTACAAGAGTTTTTGTTTTGTGGGTGTTGTACTGTTACGGCACACAGACAATAGGTCACATTGTTATCTCTGATTACCTTATATTGTTTATATTTCATCATGTTGCCTAACATTCCAGATCTTCGGGGCAGGGGAGGGGGAAGGGAAGCTAATGAATGGAACTATAAGCTGAGCTATTTGAGAGATGCAGATACGCTGTGCCCCAACCCAGCTGCTTGCTGAAACAAAGAGGAGCATTGGTGCAATGAATATGCATTGGCTGTGTGTGTGATTCTGTTGCAGGCCAGACACAGACCTATACAGTAATGAATTAGGAAGGCTGGCGCAGGCCCTGGGGATTTTTTTTTTAAACACATTTGTTTTATCAGTATGTTACCTTGCCAATGGGATGATGTCAGTCTGGTTACCATAGAATGTGGTCAGACAGAGAAAGACATATGCAGTGTGTGGCAGTATTTTGTTTTGATTGACTGAGCTGCGGTTTTTCTTTCCCATTTGGAAACTTTAATACTGCAGAGAAGGAAAGATTTGAAAATGTATTTGTGAGCGTGTGAGAGAATGAACTTTGGGAGCTTGCGTGCCATTTTAGAAACAAATAAACAAACAAACATACAAACGTGCATATTGAAGGGTTCTCTCTCTTTCTTAATCCAGTATGTAAAGGGTACCCAAACCTAGAGTGATGGGCAAATAACGCATACCTGATATCCACATACATTCAGAACATCTGTTTTGTCAAAACATGCATGCTACATGCCCATTACTTTAAGCCAGGCATTCCCAAACTGCGGCCCTCCAGATGTTTTGGCCTACAACTCCCATGATCCCTAGTTAACAGGACCAGTGGTCGGGGAAGATGGGAATTGTAGTCCAAAACATCTGGAGGGCCGAAGTTTGGGGATGCCTGCTTTAAGCTGTAGCTTAAATAACCATTAGGGTTTTGTGGAGGGCGGGGATAGTGTTACACCCAAACCTGGTGCATTAACTATGGTTCACAAAAATAAATCATGGTTTGTTCTTTGCTTACTGACATCTAAAATAGTAAAATATGTTTGAACTTTTATGTATAAATTTTGTAATTTTTTTGAACTCGGCTGTTCTAAGAGAAATGAACAATGAACTTCTGTTTTGGATATATTATACACTGCAATTGTATTGTTTTATTCAGCAGTTCAATATAAATACCCAAGCAGTTCTTGAGAGGCTTAGCATGCAAGCTCTTAAAATTCAAAACCAGGTGTGTTGTGGGGTATATATGGTGGTACCTGTAGTTGGTAAAAATAATAATTATGCAGTTAATTATTTTGTGCTCTGTGTAATAGGTAGTGGTTAACAAGCATTTTTTAAAATTGGACGTGGGTGGCGCTGTGGGTTAAACCACAGAGCCTAGGACTTGCTGATCAGAAGGTAGGTGGTTCAAATCCCTGCAACAGGGTGAGGTCCCGTTGCTCAGTACCAGCTCCTGCCAACCTAGCAGTTCGGAAGCACGTCAAAGTGCAAGTAGATAAATAGGTACTGCTCCGGCAAGAAGGTAAACGGTGTTTCCATGTGCTGCTCTGGTTCGCCATAAGTGGCTTTATCATGCTGGCCACATGACCCGGAAGCTGTACGCCAGCTCTCTTGGCCAATAATGCGAGATGAGTGCTGCAACCCCTAACGGTCAGGGTTTCCTTTACCCTTTAACCAGGCATTTAATCTACTGATACTTGGTGTATCTGTCTCTGTTTTCTATGACACTAAACCCTATTTCATTTCTGTTTTTGAAAACTGAAACAGTAGGTTGGATAATGGCCATTCCTACTGGATTTTGTTTTCTTCAAATATTGGAAGACCACGAGCACAGAAGAGGCATGAAAGAAATTTAGGATGCATCAAACAGCGACAAGTGCTTGGAGATTTCAGCTTTTGAAGTTGGTGCCAGCTTGTCTATCTAAGATTATAAAATGCAAGGAATCTTCTCTTTTGCACTTTTTCAAGTTTCTGACTTGATGGCCAAAGTGAAATGATTCCTGTCGGGATGTCAACATACAGCATGTGATAAATTTTATGTTGCATGTCCTACAAATGAAGATAACATTTTATTAAACTCTCACTTCTATGTTGGTTTTTTAGTTGAGTTACTGATGGAGTTGTTCTGTGTGACTGTTTGGCCTATGTGCTTTTATACAAGTTTGATCTAACAAAAGTTTGATTTGGTTATTAACACAGCAGAATGTCCTCATGGTTAACTCCAGTGTCTGGCCTGCTGTGGAGTATACACTTCTTGCTTTTAACATTCAGGTGGAAAGTTACAGTTTAATTTTGTTGCCAGAGTCTTGAATAGAAGCCATGACTTGCGGTGTGTTTATAAGCCGCAGTATATTTGCTAGTTTACATCTTGCCTACTAAATTGGCAAAATGTTTATTTTCCCTGGTGAACATAGTGGAGATTAGTCCCTAGTGGTTCCTTTCACACCAAAATAGTATTTGTTGAATATATGAAACAGGGCTCTTTTTATATATCACCTGCGCCTTGCATGGGGTATGAAAATGTGTAGTAGTAGCAAACACATTTCCATTTCCAGATGTGATGTGTTACTGATGTTGTTTTTCTTATGTTTTCAAATTATGCACTTGAGAAAAATGGAACAAGCATCTATAGGGAAAAAATATTTACCAGTTCCAGAAACCTTGAATAAAAATATCAGTGTATCCTAAAAGGTTGCCAACTTTGTGAAATGTGATAATGTAGTTTCTGTGTGCTATGTGAAAGCCTATATATCACATGCAAAGAAAGAGCATCACTGAGCAGAGCGGGGAAAGCATATTGTGCTCACAGAATTGTAGAGTTGGAAGGAACCCCGAGGGTTATCTAGTCCAAGCTCCTGCAATGGAGGAATCACAACTATGCAGTTCTCCCCCCCCCCCAGTTTGTTTTACTTAGTTGAAAACTAGCTCAGTAGTATTACTTTCTTTATGTATGAGCTAGAAGTTGTGTTGTAACATCATTTTTTTTCCCCCGAACATACTTTTTATTAATTTTACAAAATACAAAACAAAAAACAAAAAAAACGGTACATACTTAAACCCCCTTTCCCCCTCCTTCCTACCCACCCACATGGGTCCTCCCCTGCCACAGAAGTATCCCATGTATGTGGACAGTCAGAGATGGTCCATTTTATGCTTGGATTTCTGTCCCCCTCCCCCTCCCCTGACCCCAAAGCCCCCCCCTGCCACCAGGGAGCTCTAGAAACCAGGGCAGTACGCAGGAGGACATCCATCCAACCATCTATTGTCATACCAAAAAAAGAAAAAAAAATAGAAATAGAAAAAAGGGAAAAAAGAAAGGGCAAAAAAAGAAAAAAACAATACAAAACAGAAATTTTTTTCTTACATTCATAGTTGTAAAACCATATTTTGTGGGCTTCCCCTCCCCCCCCTTCCCCGGTTTTCATCCCTTTTTTATCATCTGCAACAGTTTCTTACTTTATAAAAATACACCTTTGTATCTTATACAGCTTATAAATCAATTGTTAACATTTTCATCTAATATTCAAATCACTGAAAAATCAAACTCCCATTTTCTCTTCCCGTGCCTAATTTTTTCTCCCTCTATAAGCCTCCATATTTTCACATTTTCCAAAATCCATTCACTTTTAAAACTATAACTATTCTCAATTTAACCTTACATCCCCGATACCGGCTCCACCCCCCCCAATCCAGCAAATTCCAAAATCAGCAGACCAGTTATAAACCTGTTAATCCATCCTTATAATCACAACATCACTTTCCCTTCACCCCACCCCCTGTTTACAGTCTTTTACCATCCAGGCCACCATACAGGACCCCTGGATTTCTTCTCTTCTCTGCATATTTTTTCCTTCTTCCCTGTGGGCGTTCTGGAATTCCAATAATACCAATCGTGCCCCCCTCAAAAGCAGGGCACTCCATCCAACTTTTTGTAGAGTAGAGTCATCATTTTTTTCGTGGTGTGCTTCATTTTGTGTTGAATCATCACAGTCCTCATCTTCATCTTTTCCTTCCAAATCATAGTTATCATCATTGTCATTCTCACATTCATCTTTTTCAGTGTCAAAAGCTTCATCACCTAAAAAATCATATTCCGCCATCACCATCTGAAATTTTTCCTGTAACTCTTGCCGTCTTGTCTCCTCTTGACATAGCTCTATTCTTGTTTCCCACATTAAGGTCAAAACAGACCGCTGGAACTCAGGGGAACACTTTTTTGTTGACATAATTCAATCCTGCCAAGGTCAAAACTTGTCACGTGGGGTGGAATATGATCACAGTTTATTTTCTCGACTCCATTTTAACAAGCTGGCTGCATTCTTCAAGTCTTGTTAACAATAAAGTTCGAACTCACATTTCACAAGCACTTAAACCAAAAAAGAAATTCCACAAAGTCCAGGAATACCAAGTGAAATACAAATTGACTTATAAATCCTGATTAGCTCACTGGGTTGTTGGGCTGCCGGCTCCCGAGGGAAAGAAAGGTTTTTCTTAGCCTTTACCTCTTGCTGCAGGGCAGTCATAAACCACAGTCTCTCTCCCCTTTTCACCCTGCATCAAAGGGGAGATTCTCTTTGATGCCTTTGAGGGATCCTTTTGAATTACAAATCTTCTGTTTATGGCTTCGGGTTTCTATTTACTGTCTCTTTGTTGCCGTGGGGGGGGGGCTTCCTCTTTTTCTCCCCTCTCTCCCAGATCCAAATTGTTTTATAATCCAAATCGTGAGGTTACTTACAGTCTTTTCCAATCGTTTTATTTTCGGAAGAATCCAGCGCTCTCCGCCTTCGGCTTGAAGCTTCTCCCTGCTAGAATAACGTTGCCGCTCAAAATGGCCCCCGCGACTTCTACCCTCCTCACTCCGGAGCTCTTATTAGAGCTAACCGAAGAGTTGGGGAGTCCGGATTGGGTCTATGCCGAGCAAATTGCCCCCGGGACGCCCTTCCCGAGGTTCTAAGGGGCGCAGCGTCGCTCTCGCTGCCCTCCCCACTCCTAGCAGAGACGGGCCGTCTCGGAGACGAGACAGAACCCCGCCGATCGGCGCTGGCGCTGAACCCGGAAGCCTGTGTTGTAACATCATTACCTGAATTTGTAGTGTGGCCACAAGAAGACTATTTCTAGTTGCTGCATCTTCATAGTAAGCTGCCTTATACTGAAATTTACCATTGGCCTGTCTAGCTCAGTATTGTCTACACTGACTGGCAGTGTCTGTCTGTTTTAGCTGGAGATGCTAGGAATTGAGCTTAGGACCTCCTCTTCAAAACAGTTAGGAATTAAATTGTATAAAGTTGATTGCTTAAGTTATAATCTCAAGTGCATGAAACTCAGTGTTGGATTGTTCCATCTTAAAAAGAAGGTACCGGTATGTCTGCCAATAAAAACGCTATAAATATTATGTGTCAGTTTAGACCTTAAGTGCACCTGAGATGAGTCAACTGTATTTCCCCACCTCTCTTCCTCTGCTGTTTTATTCCAGTGTTTATGTTTCAGAAACTTAATTTTAACAAGTATTTTGTTTGTAGAAGTCATGTTTTATTTTAAGAAAATGAATATTTAGCTTCTGACCACAGTTTAAAATCTTAAACAAGCCTGACAAGGCAAGCACCCTATTGATTTATCAAACACTTTGCTTTAAGGAGGTACAAACTTTAAAGGATACCCTACCTTTTTTTTTGTTTCTTTTTATGACTTTTTTTTAAACCCATGGTTTCTTTCCCCTGTAGGTGAAGCTGCTCTAAGAGGAGAACCCAGAATGCAGTCCCTCCCAGTATCAGCGGCTGTAACCAACCATAGGACAGGGCCACCCCCGATCAGTCCTTGCAAGAGGAGGTTCAGCATGGACCAAGGAGACGATGACCTAGACTGTGAAAATGAACACGTCTCTAAAATGAGTCGAATGTTCAGTCCTCACCTGTAAGTTTGCTTTACCTTTTCCTTTCTGTGGTCTTTTCTTGAGACTAAACCAGGCACCCCCAAACTGCGGCCCTCCAGATGTTTTGGCCTACAACTCCCATGATCCCTAGCTAACAGGACCAGTGGTCGGGGAAGATGGGAATTGTAGTCCAAAACATCTGGAGGGCCGAAGTTTGGGGATGCCTGGACTAAACTAATAAATACTGTTGCTATTTATACGGATTCCAATGTGTTTTCACCCAGATTTTAATTTTGTTTTGAAAAATGAGAATCCATATGCAGTGTTAGAAACTCAGATATAAAATCTTAATTGCCAAATGGCATCTTAAACCTAGGTTGGAGTTGTCAGAATTGAAAGTCTAGGTACCACCCCCCCCCAAGTGGGATATCATCATCATTCATTTCATTTCCATCCTGCTTTATATTTTATATATCCTATGCTTTAAGACTCTCTACCCTGATGTGAGAATAGATGCTTTGCATTTTTAGTGTGCTCCCCCTCCTTCTAAAGGCCAGGAACTTTTGGAACAGCTGCTCAGCAGACTGCACACAGCAACAGCTGGTCAAGCTGCAGTTGTTGCTAAACACTAGTTAACGTGCTTCCATTTTCACATGCCAGCAGAGTATTTCACTGTGCAGGTAAAATGTGGGTTGCTGGAAAGGTTTTTCCATCCATTTAGTTTTTTTTCATTCCTAGGGAAGCAGCTGTAGCTGGCATGAAGTGTAGGCTCTGAGAGAATTCCTTTCATTCCTGACTAGAGGAAGTGATTGGAGTATTCCAGCCAGAGCCAACTTGATAACTGTGTACTGTTCCCTGCTGCCTCAGCTCAAGAAGCCCTCTGCATTCCACACATTCCACTCAGCTTTGGATTGTTGCATTCAGTCATAAGATGTGGACTGAGGCATTTTATCCTCAAATAAATCACAGCAGTGTTAGTCAGAGGCCTGCAGATTGCAGGCTTGGAATTTCTTACAAATAAGAGCTTGAGTACCAGAGCAATAAAGACTCTCACAAACAGTTCTCCCACCCTTTCTTTCTTTCTTTCTTTCTTTCTTTCTTTCTTTCTTTCTTTCTTTCTTTCTTTCTTTCTTTCTTTCTACATGCAGTGATTGTTGTCTTTTAGTCATTTAGTCGTGCCCAACTCTTCGTGACCCCATGGACCAGAGCATGCCAGGCACTCCTGTCTTCCACTGCCTCCCGCAGTTTGGTCAAACTCATGTTGGTAGCTTTGAGAACACTATCCAACCATCTCGTCCTTTGTCGTCCCCTTCTCCTAGTGCCCTCAATCTTTCCCAACATCAGGGTCTTTTCCAGGGAGTCTTCTCTTCTCATAAGGTGGCCAAAGTATTGGAGCCTCAGCTTCTGTCCTTCCAGTGAGCACTCGGGGCTGTTTTCCTTCAGAATGGATAGCTTTGATCTTCTTGCAGTCCATGGGACTCTCAAGAGTCTCCTCCAGCACCATAATTCAAAAGCATCAGTTCTTCGGTGATCAGCCTTCTTTATGGTCCAGCTCTCATTGGACCATAAAGAAGACTGATCACTTAAAAGCACTCCTTAAGAGTGAAATTTGTAATCACTGGGAGAAAAAACACAGACACCAAGAAATGAGTTACTCTGCTTCAACTGCCACACAACTTTAGATAGGAAAAAATGAGGTTATGTTTGAATTATTACATAATTTGGGAGAGGAAGGGAGGGGAACCATGTAACTTCCAAATTCACAAAAATAAAGGAAAAGAAATACAACTAGCAGCTCGGTAGATGGTTCCACTTCAGCATTTCAAACTCCCGTCTGCCTGCAGAGTCATGCAACACCTTTAGAATCACTTTTATCGAAGCTATAAAGCAAAATTTTCATTGTGCTTTCACTCAAAACTATAAATCATTTAGATTTTACAGAAATTCACTTTTTTAACACTTGACAACCATCAGATCCTGAAGGGCCTTTTATTAGCGGTACTGTAAATGTGAGAAACAAAATATTGTGCAAATATAGAGTTTGGCTTTTACTTTCTTATGTAATCAGGAAAAGATGCCAACTTGTTGGCAACATTGAATGGTGTTACAAATAAGTTGGAGAATTAAAATTATATTGGGCCCTACTAGAAAAAACCCAATGTAAAATATTTTGGCCATGAAGTAAAAAATAAATTACTCCTCTATTTAAAACTACATGTTAAGGGTTGTTGTTGTTTCTTCATTGGTGCCCCACTTATTGGCAATTACAAAAGTCACTGCAGGATTAAATGAATATGTAGTCATCAGAAAGCTGAACTACCCTTTTATATGCATGTATTGGTTTGTTTACAGCGGGAAGTAGGAATTTGCATCCTGTCTGGTATAATAGGTGATAAATCATAAATACTGTACATTGTATAAAGAGTTTTTAGCTATCAGCATTTTCACTTGAATTCATTTTTTGTTAGTTCACAAAAGAGACCCCTTGTTTTTGGTTACGGTCCTCCACTTCCTGTGTGTATGTCTTCACTTTAAGCTAAATTCATATTGCATGTGTGCATTGCAGTAGGCCTGCATTGTGTTAAATCATGCGTATAACCACAATTGTATACTTAAGTGGTATGATGCACCTTCTAAGTTGTTGAATGCAGCTTTTAATGAGTTATGTTTACTCATCTTCCTGATAGTCTAGTCTACTGTAGAACTTCTGTCATTGAACATTACATGATAATAAAGCCCGTTTGCAACTCCTGAAAAAGCAAATGGAATAAAAAGCATGTTGAAACTATAAATATGTGTGTGTGTGTGTTGCACACAGAGTTCTGCAAACAGAATGTCTGATAGAATATTACTTATTTCCACAAATCGGATCCTCCCTGCAAGAGAGGGCATGCGTTGCGGTGGGTCGCAACAGACCAGGTCTAGGTGTTGGGACGGGACAATTGGAGCAGCCACAACACCCTACTGGTGGTCCATCTGACGGGGCGCAATTGGGCTGAGGGCTTGCCAATCAAAGAATTAGATGGACCAGTATTTAAGCGCTGCACTCACCGTAGAGATCCTCCTTCTCCGGTTGAAATGCATCAGAACACCCGCCCACCGCTCCCTAATTTTAGGGCTTTCGCTTGACCTTGCTATGCCATTGTGTGTTGTCTGCCGTTGTTGCAGGGGCACGGCAGGAATTTTCCCCACTTGGCTGATTGGCTGTTGCCATTTGGGTTTTGCCTGCCACTTAGCAATTTGTCACAACTTGTAGGGTTGGCGGATAGGCTCTGGTTCATGCTGGAGGGGGGGGGGTATGATCCCTTACCACCCTTTCAGGTATTCCTCTTAAGGGAATCCATGGACCGATGGTTGGTATTCCCCCAGGCGGGGTTGCTCTAATCCAGTGTTCTGGGCACATGTGGGGGAATCAGGGCCTGGCTGGCGCACGCCAGTCGAGCAACCCCGTCCCAGGTGTATACCTGGCTGCTGACTCATGGTGTGCCCTGAGTCAGTGCTACCCTAGCCTATGCAACCACTCACTTGATTTGTAATCAATAAAGTTGTGGCCTAAATTCTGCCAAAAACCAAACCAAAAATATGAGTCATGTCTGAATTTATTTCTAGGCCTGGGATAGAGGGTCTCCACACGCAAAAAGCACCCTTTCATCAGCTTAAGATGCACATTTAACTATGTACAGAGTTGTGTCTTAGTAAGAAAAATGGAAATTACCTGACAGGTGCAAGCCTTGCCTTGGTGCCATGTCCCACATAAAGATAGGGGCCCAGAAAACTGGTAATATCTCATTCAGCCCAAAGCTGAAGAGGAGGCTTCCGCAGCATGGAAACCATCTATGTCAGGGGTCTCCAAACTAAGGCCCGGGGGCCGGATGCGGCCCAATCACCTTCTAAATCCGGCCCGCGGATTGTCCGGGAATCAGCATGTTTTTACATGAGTAGAATGTGTCCCTTTTATTTAAAATGCATCACTGGGTTATTTGTGGGGCGTAGGAATCAGTTCATTTCCCCCCCAAAATATAGTCCAGCCCCCCACAAGGTCTGAGGGACAGTGGGCCGGCCGGCCCCCTGCTGAAAAAGTTTGCTGACCCCTGATCTATGTGTTTTAGACTGTAACCCCATCAGCCTCACCCAGGGTGCCATCTATTACAAAAACCTTTGTGCCTCAGAAAAAGGCAAGTTGGAAAACTTACACAGCTTCACTAACATATCAGAGCTGTTCAATTAAGGAAGAATAATATCAGCCTAAAAATAAAATTATATCTTGACTTCTGATTTCCACTAAAAAATCATTTAGATTTATTGATGTAAGTTCCTATGTATGTGGTTTCAGTGAAGATGCAGAGAGATCTTTTGGTGATGAGTGGAAGAGAACTCACCCCAACTTTCACCTTTAACCTGTGGGACCTTTCATAACCTTTAAAGATGTACCTGGTTTATTTTGGAGCAGCTTCTGTTTAGTGTTGAAAGTATCTGGATGTCGCAGTGCAAGTGCAACGCTAATGCAGTGTTGTCCCTTTAAACAAAGGTCTCAGGCCTGACCTATGTTGTGTGGGTTTCTTGTTTGTCAGACTGGAGGTATTTTCTCATTTTCACAGTTCAGCTGAAAACAAAGGCCTCCTTATCCTTGCAGGGAGCTCTTAAGAGCTGACATCAGCCTTTTCCCAGCAGGCAACATTTCTGCCTTAAGAGTCCTTGCACAGAGGCAGAAAGCTTGATAATCTCTCCTTAGGTCATTTTCTTTGCTATGTAACAAATAAAATGAGCAAATTCTGAAAGTATCAAAGAGTTAAGAAAGGGGGGGGGGAGCCACAGCTGTGTGTGCTTTTAAAACTTATTCTTAGAGCCTGTAAATAGGAGGCTTTAATGTGTCTTTGCAGCAAGAAGAGGGTTGTATAGCAAGCTTTGATGGAATATTGTTAATTAACATTACATTATTTTTCCTTGTTGCTAAGACCTTGTACTTACACAACACAACTGTGTCAACGTAGAATGTGCTTACGGTTTTGAGTCAACCTTAAGTGGTTTCAGCATCTCTTTATTGGTAATATTGTAGGTAGAGTTTAGTGTATTAAAAATTAAGTGGCGAGCTGCAGAATTTCCTGGAATTCCATTGGTGGTTCATTAGGGAGAGGATTTCTAGTGGTCCAACTTTGATTGGACTCCTGTGCTTTGCCTCTGACTGTGTGGTGCATATGATTGATGTAGCCTTTAGCTTTATGTTGTTCTGCAAAGAACTACAGTAATGCAAGCTTGGAAGTGGGTGTGCTCTAAATGGGCCATGCAAGGCACTGTGGTTAGCATGGTAAGCACCAAGCCATTGTTTTTAATAAGGTGCCAAATTCCAATTCTTTGTTGTTCTTGTCCTGCTCACTCCATGAGCAGCTGCTTTTAAAAATTGGGTTTGTGTGTGTGTGAACGGCTGTTCTATGGCTTGTCATTTCGGTTTAGTGAGTATTTTTACCAATGTTACCATGTGAGTGAAATGCAAACCTTCAGAAACAGCACTTATGGTTGAATAGCTTGGGTGATGATGGAATGAATGAATCAGTTATTCTTTCCTCATGGGCAACCTAAGAGTGTAAGCTTCTTGGCATAAGGTCATTTCTGCTCCTCCTTTGCCTTCTTATTGCAAATTGTGTCTTCTCTCTGCATATTGAAAGCCATATCATTCTTGTTTCTGTTGAGGTTATATCTAAGTTGCTGCTCTTAGGGTTGCAGTTTTTAATTATTGATATACTGGACTGCATATATTTTGTTAAGAACTTGATCTCATGAGAATTTCAGGTAAATTATTTGTTGTTAAAAATTAACAAATTATTATAACATGTCTGGTCTTTTGGTTCCAGACAATTTTTTTTGGGGGGGGGCGGAAATTGGCATGTACTATAATTATGGACTGCAAGAAGATCAAACCTATCCATTCTTAAGGAAATCAGCCCTGAGTGCTCACTGGAAGGACAGATTGTGAAGCTGAGGCTCCAATACTTTGGCTACCTCATGAGAAGAGAAGAATCCTTGGAAAAGACCCTGATGTTGGGAAAGATTGAGGGCACTAGGAGAAGGGGACGACAGAGGACGAGATGGTTGGACAGTGTTCTCGAAGCTACGAACATGAGTTTGAACAAACTGCGTGAGGCAGTGCAAGACAGGAGTGCCTGGCGTGCTATGGTCCATGGGGTTTGAGAGTCGGATACGACTAAACAACTAAACAACAACAAATAATTATAAAGACCAAGATCATCTCCATGTGTGACATTGTTTTTATGCAGAGACTATCTTCACATAGATGTGTGCACATCTCATAAATGAACTGTAGTGCAGGAGTTTTGCCAGTACACAGCTTTGGACAGCATATGTATTCTACTTAGTGAATCTCCCAATCTTTTCCATACCCATGGCTTCAAAATAAAGGAGCAGCTGGGGAAATGCAGGTGGGATGGCACAGAGACTGTGGCAGTTAAGTAAGTTTCTGTCCTCCTTACTCTTACTGTAAACCAGTTGTAAATGATTTGCTCAAGCTGACAATTACTGTCTTCACTGGGATGGTTTCAAGAGTGAACATAATCTACCAGCTCACCACATGAAGGTGTTTTCTTGTTTCTTAAACATGTGCCAAGTTGTGCAATACAGACAGTGGTTTGGTTGTTGCTTCAGTCCTAGATGATGACTTGTTTTGTTGCTTTAAAATGAAGGTAATAGTTTTTGACCTGTTGATCCAGGCCTTGTTGCAGCATTTTGCTACTATTGCCTTGTTGTTTGTTTTCGGAGGTAGGTGGTGTATTTTATTTGTTTGTTGTGATATTTTCAAACTTTGTTTTCTGGGCAAGCTTATCCGAAGCAACTCGTAGCATTTAAACCATCTATGAACTATTAATAGGCAGGCCTCTTAAAAACAAAACAAAAGAGCATCTGGACAATGCATCAACAAAACCTGCCTGGAAGACTAATATTTTTATAATGTACATTTTTAGAGCCTCCCTGCAGTGTATTAACATGACACAGATTTGAAGGGAGATAATTCCACAACCATGGTGCGACTCCCCACCTCACTGACCTAGGAGAGAAAATGGACACTGAAATAGAGTCTTTGATGTTGATCTCAGTGTGTGGGCAGCAAAGAGCTTCAGCCCAAACCATTTAACACTTAAAACTTGGACTTTAAATTGGGCCTGGAAACACACTGGCAACCAGTGAAGCTGGTATTGCAGTGATGTCATTGATAGCAGCTGCCTCACCCCTCCTGACCTCCCAGGAGAAGCGATATGAATGTATTAAATGGTTATACAGTATAGTGTTTACCACAAGATAGGGACACAGGTGGCGCTGTGGTCTAAACCACTGAGCCTAGGGCTTGCTTATCAGAAGGTTGGTGGTTCGAATCCCCGTGACGGGGTGAGCTCCTGTTGCTCAGTCCCAGCTCCTGCCAACCTAGCAGTTCGAAAGCACGTCAAAGTGCAAGTAGATAAATAGGTACTGCTACAGCGGGAAGGTAAATGGCGTTTCCGTGTGCTGCTCTAGTTCGCCAGAAGCAGCTTAGTCATGCTGGCCACATGACCCGGAAAAACTGTCTGCGGACAAATGTCTGCTCCCTCGGCCTATAGAGCGAGATGAGCGCCGCAACCCCAGAGTCATTCACGACTGGACTTAACTGTTAGGGATCCTTTACCTTTTTTTACCACAAGATATGTGATGGTTAAGTGGGAAAAGCATATACCGTGTGAAATGTGATATTTTAAAAAAAGAATAAATATGGCCACAGTATGGTTATTGCACCTACGCTACTATAATATAGTATACACCCTTATATGGAAATCTAGTGCTCATGTCTCTCTTATTACATTTAAACTTACAAGCAAGAACCAAAGTAGGCATACAATAACTTTATAAGTACCTTCTACATACCATGTTGTATCTGGGTACGAACAGCCCCCCCCCCACCACTGTAGAGAAAATATAGTTAAAACAGTGTGAATGTGTCTTTACACGGGACAGCGGTGCCTGCTGTCCTTTAGGAGGCAGTATTGCAACCCTATGGTTTTAGATAGCTAGCGTCTAGTTGCTAACATTCTCTTTTTTGAGCAAGGTGGCTGAGCATTGTGGTTGCACAACGGTACACATTCTTGGAGGGTACTGGTTTATATAAAATGCTTCTAGCCTGGTTTTTGCTTGGCTTTGGGATTGAATCAACCTTTGTTGCCCTTGTTGAAATAATTGACCATGGTATCTTCCTGGACTTGCTCTGTGAGATAATAATTGGGGGAATTGGGGGTCAGTTTCATAGAATAGCATCAAGGCATTTGCCTGTCATTCCTGTGGCAACTACACTTGGAGCCCATGCTGTTTAACATCTGCAGGAGGTTATTGGGAGCATCATAAGGAGGATGTTGATGAGACCCAGCTCTCTTTCTCTATGATATCTGGGTACAGTGGTGGGATAGATGAGAGCCAATACATTGAAACATGATAAAACTGTCTGAGATATAGGTCCCTTTGAAGGAAGAGATGCATAGTTTAGGAGTCTTCCTTGATCAATCATTGTGACTGGAGGCTTAGTTCGCATGGTAGCTTGGATTGCTTTCTACCAGCTGATGCACGAGCTGTGACCATTCCTTAACAGAGACAGCTTATTACACTGCGTGTCATGCATTGGTAACCTTGTGTTGGATTATTGCAATATGTTGTATGTGGGGTTCCTCTTAAAATAGATTAGGAAGCTGCAACTGTGGCAGCAGAATGGGGCAGCATGACTTTGTGGCTGGGGTTAACTAAACAACTTAGGACAGCGATATTTGAGGGCTTGCCTTAATACTGTACCTGTCTGCTCATGGTCATCTACAGGGGACCCTTCTGGCGCTACATGTGCTGGAGGTTCATTCCATGGCAGCTTGGAGTAGGTCCTTCAGCACAGTAGCACTTGCCTTGTGGGATATTCTACCCATTGCAGTTATGCAGGCTCTGAAATTTTATAAATTTCATTGGGTGCTGTAAACTTACTATTTTTAAAAGCTTTCGCAAAAGGATAAGGTTACCTAGGCAGTATTTATTTTTTAAAGAACTTTTTACTTGCTTTGGTTTTATTATTGCATTGCATACTACAATGGTGGTATTGTAATACTGAGCAAACAAATGCTCAATGCAAACAAATAAAGGGGGACAATATACTACAGATCTAACAAAACACCACTGGTTTCCATTTTGTACACAAGCTGGTCCCATTCATTTCTACTGAGTCTATATGCATGCTAACTTCACAGGGTTGCTAGATTGTGTGCTGTAAGCTTATAGAGCACAAGTTTTAAACTTGCTCCTTTTTGTTCAATCATTTTCCCAGATGTTTCCTGCAGTTTGACAGATGTACCGTTTACTAGAAAGTTGCACTCCTGAGAGTTTGAATGTTATGGACACTGTTGCTATAGACAATGACTGTAAAGTCAGGATTTGGAATAAAACCTTATGTTTTCTTTTAGTTGAATAAGATTTTTTTCCCCTAGACAAAAAAGTGATGGATTTGAGAATATTCTTTTGTTTGGTCTTATACTGCAATCTGCTACAATATCCCCACCTCCAAACTGGCATTAATTCTGCCTAAAACTGCCAAGTGTTAACACTCACTCAGGAGCAGGATTCTGGAGTGCTAAAAGGTTACACAAGTTGTTTTGGCTCTAATCGTGAATCTTTAAGCCAATTAAGGTACTTCGGTTCAATATTTGGCAATGATTAAACATTTTATCATTACTACCTCTTTATTACCCCATCTGAAATTAGGGTAACTTTGTGGGGGGGTTTCATATACTGTTTGTTCACTGAGATCATAGTCGAGGCCCTCTTGATAGTGATGCAGCCATCAGAAATCCTGCAGGAGGGCCTTGCTGTTGGTGGTACCAACCATGTGGAATTATACCCCCCCCCCTCCGGCAGCATGGCAAGTGCCAACTTTGTTCTGCTTTAATGTACTGTATGGTTAAAACTCACTTGTTTTCCTCAAGCGTTTCTGGGCCATTAATACTGAGCTGTTGCAGAAAGCCTGCAGCTGGATAATGTTCTATACTGTAGTGGTTATTGGACTATATTAGACTTCGTATTGTTCTGCATTGCTGTATTTTATTTTATTTTTGTATATAAATCAGTATATAAGTGTTTTTTAAAAAATAAATATATTTGAAGATCAGAAACCTGCAGGTGTGCTGAAACATTAAGAGAACGGCAATTTGTGGGATATCAAAGTGGATTTCCCCCTCCCCACAGTCTATAAAGATAGTTTCTTTAACATATCATTGACCGGTGAAATATAAGGGCCTCCCATTTAATGTACCTTCATGATTTATTTCACACTGGGCAGTGTTAGAAGATTTTTCTCTATTCTGTTGTTTAATGTGCCTGTTTAAGAGTGCAAACCTAAATGAGCTGAGTTTGTGTGAAGTGGCCCTTCCAGTCGTAGTTCTGTGCCCCTGGAACCGAGCAGGCAGCTCCACAGAAAGGGATCTCCATTTCTTCCTAACTTCCTCCAGCTAATGGATCTGCGGGTTAGGACTACACTATCTGGATATTTTCCCCTCCCTTGTGTTTTAGTTTTTTTATTTGACATTGCTCAGCTCAGAAATCACTGTAGGCTCTATCAATGTTATATTCCCCTGTTTGTGATGCATTAGAAGACTCTAGCTTAATACAAACCAGCATCCTCGTTCAGTGGAAGGAGGAGAGAAGGGAAGCAGCCCTGATCCTTGTTCTGATTTAAGTCCATCAATAAATGCAGTCAACACTGAGCCACTCACTCAGGGCAGCCTGACTGACAAATCTGCATGTCGGATTTATGGATTGATTTACTGGTTAATTAGAATGATTAGGTTAGCTCTCTTTTCATTTTGTTTCTAGTATTGTGAATATAAATATATTGGCGTAGCCCAGGTTCTTATCTCAGCTTTTGAGATTTGACTGCTTCAGGGGTAGCCAAACTGGTGCCTTTGGACTCGAGTTCCCATCCACTCTGACCCATTGGCTGTGATCGCAGGGGCTGATGGGAACTGACACCACATTGGCTACCCCTGGACTGTGTGAGAGCCCTCACTGGCTCTTAGCCATCTTGAAAATGAGTGTGGAGACTGAGTTAGGTTTTTTCTTGAAAGGAATCTCAAGGTGCACACTAACTTCCATGCTTCAAAGGAGATAGTTTACTACCTTGCATTTTGCAGTTTTCCTTTGAAAATGTGGTGGTCAAGCTAGTATTTGAACTTGAAATAATCATGAAATGTCAAGTTGTGCCTGTTAACGTGCATACCAAAATTTACTCCACTTCACAAATGTTCGGATGGACTAAGTGCATTGCATAAGAACATAATAAAAGCCTATTGGATCAGGCCAATGGTCCATTTAGTCTAGCATGCAGATGCATGTTTCCCACAGGCAAGCAGGATTTGAGCACAAGAACACTCTCCCCTCCTGTGATTCCTAGCAACTTGTATTCAGAAGAGTTACTGCCGCCAACTGTAGAGCCAGAGCACATCCATCATGGCCTTTTAAAGCCACCATCCAAGTTGGTGGCCATCACTGCCTCCTGTGGGAGTGAGTTCCATAGTTTGACTGGGCACTGCTTAAAGAAGTACTTTCTTTTATCTGTCCTGAATCTTCCAACATTCAGCTTCTTCATTGGATGAAGGCAGTCAAATGTACATATGGAGCGCTGAAAAGGCCAATGGTTCGGTCAAGGGTTGCATTTGGGATGCTTAAACTGTCTTGGCAAGCAACAGAAGCGAACATTTACAAAGCCAAACCTGCCTGGGTTGACTCCCAAAAAGGCCACGTGAAGGTTGTTGTAGGCAGAGTGCCAGCTTGCTGCTTTCATTGCTGTGCCACGTCGTCTTCCTTCTTTGGCGATCACTTGTAGCCGAGTAAGATTGTCTTCCATGAACATGGTTTTAACAGTGTGTCCGTAAATGACACTGGAGGCCAATTATGGATCTGTACCTCCTTCTACAATGAGGACATAGGTTTCCGGGTGGGAGTTGATAATGGTGAGGATTTGCCAAATGTGCCCTCCTCTTAGTTCGTTTCTCCCTTTCATCTGAAATCTGTGTTTCTTCAAAGTCCATGACGCCTTCAGTAAAGGCTGTTCTCCAGTTGGAGTGCTCTCAGGCCAGTGAATCCCAGTTGTCAGTGTTTAGCCTACATTTTTTAAAGTTTAGTCTTGAGAGCATCTTTAAACCTCTTTTTTTTTGTCCACCAGCATTATGCTTACCATTCTTAAGGTAAGCATAGAGGGAATAGAGTGGTTGCTTTGGAAGACAGTAATCAGGCATCTGAACGACATGACATCAAGTTGGTGTTGATGAATAATCATTGCTTCGGCATTGGTGATCTTTGCTGCTTCCCATATACTGACATTTGTTTGTGGCGCCTTCCCAAGTGATATGTAAAATTCTCCGGAGATACCTTGAAAGTACAATGCAGTACTCTAGTTGCACTGCAGTGCAGTCCTCTAGGTGCAGTGGGCAAGTAATAGCTTTATTAAATATTTTGTGTCTTTTGTATTTTTATGTTGTGAACTGCCCTGTGATCCTCGGATGAAGGGTAGTATACTAATTCATTCATTCACGCGCACACACACACACACACACACACACACACACACATACACATACAGTGGTACCTCTACTTACAAATAACTCTACTTACGAATTTTTCTACTTACAAATGGAGCTCCGTCCGCCATCTTGGATGCGGTTTAGATAGGATTTTTTCTACTTACGAATTTTTAGATAGGGTTGCTTCGACTTACGATTTTTTTCGACCAATGCATTCCTATGGGATTCGACTTACAATTTTTTTCAACTTACAAATGTGTGTTCGGAACACATTAAATTCGTAAGTAGAGGTACCACTGTATATGAATATGAGGCTTATTCTTCCGAGGTGTTGGTGCTTAGGGAATTTTAAACCTACTTTGGTTCCCTATGGTTTTGCTTTCTTCTCTCCTGTTCCATTCCCCCCTTTTCTTTTGATCTCTTAAAGGTAAAGGTAAAGGCCCCCCTGACAGTAAGTCCAGTCGCAGACAACTCTGGGGTTGCAGCGCTCATCTCGCTCTATAAGCCGAGGGAACTGGCGTTTGTCCACAGACAGCTTCCAGGTCATGTGGCCAGCATGACTAAGCCGCTTCTGGCGAACCAGAGCAGCGCACGGAAACACTGTTTACCTTCCTGCTGGAGTGGTACCTATTTATCTACTTGCACTTTGATGTGCTTTCGAACCGCTAGGTTGGCAGGAGCTGGTACTGAGCATCAGGAGCTCACCCCCTCATGGGGATTTGAACCGCCAACATTCTGATCGGCAAGCCCTACCTAGGCTTTGTGGTTTAGACCACAGCGCCATCCGCGTCCCTTGATCTCTTAGCCACCAGCTAACCTGTCTCCATGGGGGAGACCCAAAGCAGTTTCCCCTCCCCTTTTTGGTGGGGACAAGGGGGAGAGACTCGCTTCCTCAAGCATGGAAACCTTGCTCTGGAAGAGAAGGGAGGTTTCCCCAGAGATGGTGTTCAACAAGTGCAGCAGAAATCCATCCTTGTTGCTTTTGAGTACAGCTTATCCTGGAGGGAAAAGCTCTTATTTTGAAATGACTTCTGCCTGCTGAGCTTTTTGTGCAGGGAAGGGCCTGCCAAGTTTGTGAGGCCCAAGGCTTTCTTGTGGGAGGACGCAGGGCTGTCTTCATGCTCTTTGGCAATGATTAAAGTGAGGTTAGTACAAAAAGGGGGGGGGGAGGGAGAGCTTTCATTTTATTCCCTGATCCTTGCTTTTTCATACCAGATGGCAGTGCCATATTTTCAGCTGTAATTAATTTAAACTAAGTGCTGAACAGAGAAGTAGAAGAGTGGATCAGTAGCTCTCTTTTGGAGAGGGAGCAGTGATTTTCTTCCCAATTATACATCAGATTCATGTTGCTAACACCTTTAGTCACCTTCTGTAGCTCTTGAAGAAAAGAGGAGCTCACTGACTGTAACTATTGCTAAACAGTGAACCTCATGCTGCTAGACTTCAGTGTACGCAAAGGTGTTATTTTTCTAATTGGAACAAGGCAGGCTCAGGTGGCAATGAAATGTTATTGTCACGTGACAGCCTGCAAAATGTAATTGTGCATTTTTGAAGCCAGGGTGCGAGGAGTTGTGTGGTCTTCTCTTGAGCCATTCACCTTTTCATACACACAGGTTAATCTTTATGATGTTTTAAGTATGGTTGCAAATGTTTTCCTATCCTCTGTTGTGAATATGGATTAAGCATCTATTGCACGCGGTCGTCCAATGCAACATTTATCTCTTTCCCCCATCCCTGCTCCCAAACCACACATCAAATATAAATGTGCACATGGTTTCCTACATTTGGAGAGGGGAGACTGGGGTCAGTTCCTTCAGTGCATGATACAGATTGACAGGATTTCATCCTGTGGTGGGTGGGTTGGTGCAAAGGTAGGTGTAAGTATGTTTTGGTTTAATGTTTTTCATTAAAGAAGATTGCAAGAGATTTAAAAAAAAGGAAGTAAGTGAAGTTTCTGATTTCATTAACTCACCCTTTTTCTTTAGTGGGATTTTTGCAGGACAGTTTATTAGTCACTTAAGTGCAGGGGTCAGCAAACTTTTTCTGCAGGGGGGCAGTCTACTGTCCCTCAGACCTTGTGGGGGGGCCGGACTATATTTTTTTGGGTGGGTGGGGGGGAATGAATGAATTCCTATGCCCCACAAATAACCCAGAGATGCATTTTAAATAAAAACACACATTTTACTCATGTAAAAACACCAGGCAGGTCTCACAAATAAACCCAGAGATGTATTTTAAATAAAAGGGCACATTCTACTCATGTAAAAACACGCTGATTCCTAGACCGTCCGCAGGCCGGATTTAGAAGGCAGTTGGACTGGATCTGGCCCCCAGGCCTTAGTTTGCTTACCCATGCTTAAGTGCATAAAAATACAACAAAACAGATATATAAGGGGGAGCAGAAACTGAGATGTCTTTTCAGATTTTCTGCTTTGCTGTCACACTATATGAGTTTTATGTAGCATTAAAGTATAAGTTGTAAACAAAAAAATGAATGTATACTTTAAACTTTACATAGTTAGTTATGCTATATATATTCATGCATTGCATGCCTACAGTTACTTTGCCTATGTGGCGCACCAAATTATATACAGAGCTGAATTCTATTTACCTTTTTTTTCATCAGTTCAGCAGGCAGCTGACTGATACAGGGAGTTATATGTGATTAATTATAACCTCAGGAGGTAGGCAACATGTGACCCGAGTTTGACTTTTATGTAGCTTGTGAGCTCTTGCTCAAACTCCTGAGAACTCCAAACATTTCCCCCCCTAAAATAATAATAATACAGATTCAGATTGGGCTAGAGAGTGCTTGTTTGTATTTGGGTGGGGAATGGAGAACCACTCACCCAGGTTGCAAACACTTCCAGGGGTGCCACTTGAATAAAATATTGGGGGGGGGGACTCACCTCACAAGTCTCTCTCTCTCTCTCTCTCTCTCTCTCTCTCTCTCTCTCTCTCTCTCTCTCTCACACACACACACACACACACACACACACACACACACACACCATTTGAATGGCAATACTAATCAGCTTTGGGGGGTGCCCCCAAATATTTTAGGGGGTCAAAGGGACCTTGACCCCTCCAAGTTGGCTCCTGTGTACACATAGCATCTAGATCTTCCATTTTGTAGCCTTCTGAATTCAAAGTTGACACTTCTCCTTTATTTTTTTAAGGGAAGTAAATACTGTGAAACAGCTAACCCAACTATTGGAACCCAACAGAAGTGTCTTGGTCCTGTCTGTGGCTTTTGGTTCCAGATCACCCAGAGTTCAGTTGTTTGTTTATATAGTATCATAAATGTGCTTGGCAATATTGTGCAGCATTGATTTTGCTGACCGGTAGCAGCTCTCCAGAATATTGAGCTGGGTCCCCTCCCAGCCCTACCTGGATGTGCTGAGGTTTGAACCTGGGACCCTTCTGCAATGCAACAAATAGGCTTCTTCCACTGAGCTGCAGCCCTGTCTCAATCAAGTGATTACTTTTTAATCTCATTAAGCCCAGTGTGGGAACATTATACTGTTCTGAGAGAGAGCTGCCTTATTGCATACGGAAATTTACCTCTCGGTTTGTGTATATCTATGTGGATTAGTAGTGGCATTCTCTGGAAAATGGTACGTAATAAAACAATGGGGTTTAGCCTTGACTCGAATAATTTAGCCCTGAATTTGCAAGTATGTCTTTGGGAACTGTTATGAGATACTGTGGATAGGTGGGTAGATAGATAGACAGATTTGGCTATAGGTTGCATGTAGGTGTGTAAGTGACCAAATAACAATTTCACCCTAAATTTGGGTATATGCAAACAGCATGAGCTTTTCTGCCCTTTGCTAATAAAAGGTGCCTCTTGCTGATATAATTCCCTTCCAATTACCTAGGGCAGAGGTTTTCAACCATTTTGAGTCCATGGCTCCCTTGACCAACTGCATTCTTTCTGAGGCACCCTTGTGGGGCTCAGGAGCCCAGTTAGGTCACCCCTTGCCTGCAGAGCTGGCAGCCTCTCACCCTTTTCTGAACACCCTCCCTTGTGGAGTCTTCCCTCAGCCTCCTCTGCTCTCTGCTCTCCCCTCTCCTTGGGAGTTCTCCAGGTAGCCGCTGCAGCAACCCCTGGTTTCTGAGCTGCCTCAGCTCCTGACAACCAGCACCTCGTGGCCAGCCCCAGAAGAACCATTTGCCTGGGGAACTTGTAGCTAGGGCTGCTGCAACAAACACCTGTGCAAACCTTTGGGAGGCAGAGGCATGAGAGGGCATCAGAGCAAGGGAAAGAAAGAGGGTCAGAGGCCAGTGTTGCCCACAGCACCCCTAACCATCATTCAATGCACCCCAGGGTGCCACGGCACACTGGTTGAAAACCATTGACCTAGTGCTCTGTTCTTTACTAATCTATATTGATTTTTCACACCTTTTAGCTCCCTCTGATAAAGATGCAGTGTTGTTGAGGAATGTTCTTGTGCTACCTTAAAGACTAACAACTGTGGCATAATCTTTTGTGAATCACAGTCCATTTCATAAGGAGCGGAAGATCTGTAAGGAAAGGCACTTTTAGAGAAAACTGGTTTTGTTTTACTACATACATATTTATTGCATTTTCTGCTGAATACATATTGAACACTATGATGAGGATTTACAATCTGAATGGCATACATACAGCATTAGAATGGAGTTAATATTTCTTAATGTCATTTTGTTGTACAGTTCTCTGGGGAGGGGAAAGTGGCAACTGTTTTGTTTTGGATTTGTATATTTTTTTAAAAATATAAAACATATGAAGAGAGAAAGAAAAGAAATATCTCTAGCTAACTCCATGTTTATCTTGTGAGGAAGAAATTGGAATGATGAAGGGGTGGGACTTCCTAATTTTCATTCACTCATTTTGCAAAAGGGAAGGGCTCGCTATCTGTGGTTTGTTGTTCTCTTCTCTTGTTAGATGTACAGTGGTACCTTGGTTCTTGAACTTAATCCGTTCTGGGAGTTTGTTCAACTTCCGAAATGTTCGAAAACCAAGGCGCGGCTTCCGATTTGCTGCAGGAACTTCCTGCACTGAAGCAGATGCCGCATCAGACATTCGGCTTCCAAATTTTTTTCACAAACTGGAACACTCACTTCCGGGTTTTTGGCATTTGGGAGCCGATTTGTTCATCAACTAAGCCGTTTGAGAACCAAGGTACCACTGTATACTGATATAGCTCATCCATTATGGACTTACCCTCTGGTATTGAGGCAAAACAGTGATATGTGTATATTTGCTAACTTACACATAGCATTTTACTATTGCCTACCTGGATGTGTTCATTATCAAAGTGTTAATTCTTCGGTGTTCTGTTAATCTCTACAGTTTATAAATTAATATTTCCAGTCACTATGATAACCAAGTAATGGTGCGTGATCCCGTGTGTTAGAAGAATGAAGCAGAAAATACTAACTGAAAGTGGTGCTTGGCATTTCATTTGGATGCAACTTTCCAGAACAACACCTGGAGATCTACTGTTTCTCCAGCCTAGCATATATAGGTCCTTTACCTTTACCTTTATATAGTTTGCAAAAAGGGTTGTTGTGTTCAATGTAACCCCACATTCAGTGCAAAGCACCACTGTATGGCGCACAGAGTTGTGCCTTAGGCATGAAGAAAACTCCCAAAGCTTTCAATATTTGAGTTACCTGATTATTCTAAGCAATGAAAGATGCCCTTTAACCTGTGCAAATAACGCCACAAAAGTGAGTAGCCTGAAAGGGAAGGGGAACCCAGCCAAGTCTCTTAATTTACAAATGCGTATTTTCCTCCTCATTCTTTTTCATGATAGGATACCACAAGAGTGGCTTTTTACAAGCTGGATTTTAAGCCTTACAGAATATGTTGCTCAACAGGGTCTATTTTCATTTTACACCAGCTGAATATCAGCTGTCAGGATGTGAAGTTAAAGAAAGTAGCTCCAGCCCTGATGGCCTTCTGGGGATTCCCTCACTGCACTGTGAGAAGCCAAGTTACAGGGAACCAGGCAGAGGGCATTCTCGGTGGTGGCGCCCACTCTGGGAAACACCCTCCCATCAGATGTCAAGGAAATAAACAACTATTTGACTTTTAGAAGACATCTGAAGGCAGCCCTGTTTAGGGAAGCTTTTAATGTTGGGTGTTTTATTGTATTTTTAATATTTTGTTGGAAGCCGCCCAGAGTGATTGGGGAAACCCAGCCAGATGGGTGAGGTATAAATAATATATGATGGTGATGATGATTAGTAGTAAAATAGTAAGCAGTTTATAAATGCTTTTAAATTAAACAAACAAATAAAATAGTTTTGCAAGTGGGATATGTTGAGCCTGGATTATCATTGTAAAAATCGTTTTAAGACACGTTATATAGTGGTTACATGTTGAATTATCATTGCATTAATTGGTAACAGGATTGTTCATTTCCTTGTCCAGTGTTTTAATAATATGTTAGAAAGGAGCAGTAGTATAAAATGGGTGCTTTTGAAAGCTGTTTAGGGTTCTGGACAAGGTCAGCTAGGAGGTCTTCCGGTTGGCTTTAAGTGGACAAATGCTACTATTTCTGGCTCCTTTTCTGTATTTTACATATTGATGCTAGTTGGCTTCACTCTTGACTGTTCAAGAATTTTGACCATTAAACTCACACTGGACTGAAACTCAAGCTAGGAAAGCTCATTTTGTCTGGCAGGCTAGGATGTTCAACACTTGACCCTGGGAAACTATCGTTTAATTGACTGTTGAATTCAAGTTTCTGGCTGGCATGTGAAAATTCTGGGTGCCTTTATTGAGCAGTATACTCACCCTGAGGCCAAATATGAAAGCTATCCACCTGCTTCTCTCTTCATAAACATGACTAAACGGGCAAAAAAGCAGATCTTTTCCCAGCCAAAGTACTTGCCAAAAGTTCTTTTTGGCAATGCTTTAGACACACAGTACACTCCTGAAATGGCACATCTTTGTGTGCAAAGTTGGGCGAGAAAGGACAAATAGGTTGTATTGTTTTTAATATTGTATGTGGAACAGCTGGGCCTGGTTGGAACAGAATAAAGGTCACTTTCCTTTCTAACACCCCCCCCCCCGGTCTCAATTTATTGGTTTCCAGAAAACTAAAGAAGTGTACAAAGTGCATTGACAATGTATCTTGCAGAGATAGCTGAAAAGAACGATTGGTTTACTTACAAACCTTTTAGAATTATTAGCTACTGAATATGAGGAAACAGTGAAGTTGGGATCTGAGGCATAGGGTCTGAAGAATAAGGAAATAGTTGTTGGAAATTTTAAAGGGTAATAGATATGTTTAGAGAGTATCTGAAGTGTAAGCCACATGATAGGTTTTGAAATTAAGTCTTGACATGCAATGTCAATGACGTGGTATACTCCTGAGGGTTGGTAGAATGGACTGCACCACTTTGAGCAGCAACATTTCATACATAGTCACATGTAATTTATGCTGGATTGGGCCACAGTGTGCTTGCAGTTTAACTGACTTTTATCAGAGAGCATCAGAAACTAGTGACGATTTGCTGATAGGCATGTTTGACAGTATTTTTTTTCGTTCAAGGGGTTTATACCTTGCATGTATCAGAAATAATGCATAATAAACAATGGCAAAACATCAAATTCAAGCAGTATGGAATAGTTGAGCTCTACTTTAAAAGGCCCAGGAGAATAAAAAACATCTCTGCCTGGCACTGAAGGGGTAATGCAGGTGCCAGTTGATTTTCCTGGGAAATAATTCCAAAGGTGTCTCCACTTGCCACCCCCATCATTTCAAAGGTAGTGAGGACCCTTGGAGAAGAGATTCTGCAGCGAACCTCATTGGGTGAATGGATGGTTACGATGTTGGCAGACCATCAGACGGTCAGACTTCCCAAAAATAGTTGTGTTTTTCTTTTTCTTTTATTTCGGCTATTAGACGAAATTTCGGCTATTCAGCATATACCCATGTTTCATCAGAAGTAAATCGTCAGTACCAGTCAGTGTGTTTAGGAATGTATCCCAAGTCACATAAACACTTCGGAAGAATGAGAAATTATTTTGTCGTCGTTGTCGTCCCCCTCAATATTTGGCAGCCAGTATTACCAAGGGACGTAGGTGGCGCTAGCCAGAAACTACCAAGTCTTTCATTTCAGGGTGTTGGTTGTTGCTTTGCACTACTCTAGCGGGTGGTGCTGTGGGTTAAACCACAGAGCCTAGGGCTTGCCGATCAGAAGGTCGGCGGTTCGAATCCCCGTGACGGGGTGAGCTCCCGTTGCTTGGTCCATGCTCCTGCTAACCTAGCAGTTTGAAAGCTCGTCAAGTGCAAGTAGATAAATACGGTAGGTTTCCGTGCACTGCTCTGGTTCGCCAGAAGCGGCTTTGTCATGCTGGCCACATGTAAGCCAGCTCCCTTGGCCAATAAAGCAAGATGAGCGCCGCAACCCCAGAGTCGTCCGTGACTGGACCTAATGGTCAGGGGTCCCTTTACCTTTACCTATTGCCAAGTGTACAATTGCATCAGTTAATATTCATGAGGTGCATATCTTAAAATCAGGCCAACTTGAACGAACACTTTCTGCTAAAAAGACTCTGTACGATTTTAGCTTTTTTTCAGCAATGCTTTTGGCTTCTCCTCTGTTAAGAGTTGTGCACTGGAAATGAGCGTAAGGGAACAGTCCCCCCTTTCTGGGCCTCTTGCTCTCTCTCCCTTTTTCCTTAAACAGTTGGCAAAGTTAGTCATTTCTCCAGGATGGGTGTGAATTACCCATTTGCACTGTTCCAGTAAACTGAGTGGGCAGCATTAACTGTTCTACAACACAAGAATCGTTTAAGGACAATATGTGTCCTAACCACACCTAGAACCTTTTTTTAATGCATGGGTTCCAAACATTGCTTTGAATTAGCAAAGATAAAAAAACAAATCTGTGCAGCAGTTTGGTTCTAGCAGTCAGGATGTGTGTGGTTTTGGTATGTCGTCCATCTGAGCACATGATGCTTGGGTAAGCGCTAGGAGCCTGGGTTATGATTCACTGGGGAAAATCATGGAAAACAATGTCTGCTTTAAAGATAAAAGGGAAGATAAAAGGGGAGAGGGGGGTGTTGTATAGTAACCAAGCACTTCAACATGATCTGTCCATACATGAAAACAAACTTAAAGGTATAATTGCTATAGAAAGACTCAAATCAGGTACTATGTTCATACCTCGTTACAGAATTCATATGGTCAGTAAAGTTGCACATCTTATTAGTAGTAGCAGCCAAAAAGGTAAATAAATGATTGTATCCAAAGTCAACAGCAACAAAATAAAGTTCAATATATACTATCTTTATTTGATCAACTAATGGTCACAATTCACTGTGCACTTTTAAGTTACACAGGAGCTTTCCTTTAGCTAAATTCTTTTTAGATAGATAGATAGAGAGAGAGAGAGAGAGACAGTGTGTGTTAGGGAAGAACGGTTTTAAGTTGCTGGCAGTTTTACCTCATTCTTGGTGGTAATGGAGGAAGTTTTTTTAAATAATTTAATTCAGCCACAAACTATGATATTGTGTAAAGATCTCAGGTTATGCAGAATGCTGCTGTTGCCAACTAGCAGTGCATGGCAGCAAAATGTTCCTGCGTGGGCTGCTGTACATACAACATGTTCACATTTTCCAATAAGATAGATACAGGTCATTATAAAATCACATACATTCCTAGACTAAGGAAGGTTGCAAGATATGTTTTCCTTTCCTTAAACAACTTACCTATGGTGGCACAATTGCCTTTGCCTCTTTAACTGCTTTCATTGCAACATCCTGTAGTTTGGGTTTTTGTTTTTACCTCTAATGTATCATGGAATTAATTTAGAGTTGGAAGGGACTCCAAGGGTCATTTAATCCAACCCACTGCAGTATAGGAATCGCAGGTAAAGAACCCCTTGCAGTTGGGAACAGCTCTGGAGGTGGCAGCCAGTGAGCTGATTGTGCAGGCCTGCATGTAAGTATCCAAGCAAAATGCAAGGCACCAGTGAATTAGCCCAAAATGCCCTCACAAAGGACAAAGCTGCCATTTATAAAGGGAAGATCTCAAGTGGTGAACGCTGCTCCAAACCCCTCCACATGATGCAGACTCACAATCTCATGGAGACCTTCGTTTTCTTTGTACGTTTCAGAGAAGACCAGGAATGAAAGCATGATTTGACATTTTAAATCCTTAACAACAACAACAACAACACACAGTTATTTTGATAACTGTTAATTATCGGTCTGTTTTACCCTGTTGAAGTCAGCAAATTATAAGGGACCCTTTTTTGTATAGCTAGCATTTATTTCAAGGAATTGCCTGTGTTTACAAGGATTGTGTGCCAAATGCACTAATATTTTGTAAACAAAACTTTTTTTTATTTAAGAGCAGTTACAACATGCAATTAGTATCTCACTGAAAAGCTATATTTTTTTTTAGTCTGAGCAGAACTGCTGAAATAAATTAACTGCAAAATGACTTCGTAAGACTGGAGAAATAAACACAGTGTGTCGTTCTGTGGAAGTAGCTTTACTATATCCAGATTTGGCAGCAGTAATATTCCATCATTGTTTTGTGACTGGGGAGTGAAATCCCCTGTTCACAGCCCCATGCTGTGTTCTTTAGTTGCACGTTCAATATTTTGCAAGTGTACACCTAAAAGTATGACAAGCAGGCATTTGAAAATGTGTCTGTTCTCTCTACGTGCATTTGTTGCTGTGGGAAGTAGTCTTGTGATGAGTGCTTTTTCCACAAGCACCCCTTTTTGTGCAGCATAATTTGGGCCCCATATTGGTAACTAGGAATAATCTACTGGATGACAGAGAAAATGACAGAACACCATTCATTGTCCCCTGTAGTTCCCAGCCAAACTACTCAAATATATTATCGGAGATCAACAGCCCATCTTGGACAATAATATTTCTATTCCATCGGACTTCAGTTGTAGGTCTCTACTTGCTTGCAGATAGTTTCCCAACCTAAAACACCAGCAACACTGTTTTTGTGGGGGTTGATGAAATGAGTTGCCACCAGTATTCATATTTTGATAACAGTGCTGTGGGTGTCAGCACAAAATGGCTGCCCCAGGCCAATGAGTTCCATCTCAAAAAGGCAGACTACATAACAAAGACAACAGACTACATAACAAAGACACAAACATAGGGACCAGATCCTGCAAAATAAAAATTGAGAGGATAACTTTGTTCCCATATTATAGGACCTCTACACCATCAGTGGTTCATTCACCTGCTCACCTTTCAATGTGGTATAGAACATCATCTGCCAACAATAACTCTCTGGCATTCTGTAGGACAAACAGGGCAATCTCTATGCAAAACAACAAATATAACATAAAAAAATGGCAATATCCAGAAAGCAGTACTTAGTAAAACATTTCAGCTTACCAAGGCACTCTGTAACTGATCTTAAGGTGGATGTTGAACAAATGAACTTCAAATGGAAACTCTGACATGACCCTACTAAATTACAGTTTATCAGGCCATTTAATTCTGGATTACCCTGTTGCTTGAATCCAGATTACATATTTTTTTTATCACACCATACATTAACTACAGGTAGGTAGCCGTGTTGGTCTGAGTCGAAACAAAATAAAAAAAAATTCATTCAATAGCACCTTAAAGACCAACTAAGTTTTAATTTTGGTATGAGCTTTCGTGTGATGAAGTGGGCATGCACACGAAAGCTCATACCAAAATTAAAACTTAGTTGGTCTTTAAGGTGCTACTGAAGGATTTTTTAAATTTTGTTTCATACATTAACTAGTTTACCACTGCCCAGGTGTCTTTGTTGTCACCACTGTTGGCTTGTTAATTGATCACTGTATTTTTAACCCCCCCCTTTAAGTAATCATTGCTAATCATTCTTTTGGCATTTCATTTCTTTGACCTCACTTCCATACATTTAACACCCCTCCCCCCCCAAACCCACCCAGTTTAGGATTACACTTCATGCATCTGAGGAAGTAGACTGTGGTCCATGCAAGCTTATGCTAGAATTAATTTGTTAGTCTTTAAGGAGCAACAGGACTATAACACTGATACTCCCAAGAAATGCACACAGATCAACCTATGCTCTGTTTTACTCAGACACTGGGACACCAGGTATGGGGCCTGGGAAAGCTGGCTCTCCTTTTGCTGGTAGCTGGAAAATGTTGGAGAAGGAAGCCGCCACAGCTCTATTGTGTAGCAATTCCTTGTCTTCATTTCCAGCCCTATCTACTGCTCTCTCGCTCTGTGTGCACACCCATACTTTCTCACTTGCTTTGCTTGCCAGTGTGCATGCTGGATCAGGCTGCCAAGGATTCCAATACTCAGTGAAAAATGCCATGGAAAACAGTAGGTTTTAACAAAATGTTCTTTGTTATTAACAAAAACGTGAGTGACTAGAATCAAGTGAAGCCTGACATTTAATGCATTTTGATCACTATTTGTCAGTAGTAAAACAGAATGTTCATAAAATGGGGGTGTAAAATGTGCCTTATGATGAGGACGTTGACTGAGCAAGGTCAATTGATTATTATTTTTCTCTGCAGCTTGCCCAAACAGCTAACTGTGGTTAACAAGTAATCACCCCTTTTTAAAACAAACAAACAAACACCAACAAACCAAAACTATTGTTCATGCCAAGTGTCAGTTCAGCTGTTGAATTTTGTGTGTGCGCTTGCTCACGTGCTTCAGTAAAGACAATGGATAAACAATAGCATGCTAAAATCGTTCTTCTTCATGAGTGAATTAAATGTGTCAGGCTTGAATAATTGCCTTGTCTGTTTTTCTCTTAGAATGAAGGCTGCCAATGGGGATTATCGAAAAGAGCACAGAGACAGAAGTCGCAGTCCAATAGAACGGGCTGCTGCACCAACAATGAGTCTTCACCCCAACCACATATATGCCTCAATCCCAAGCTTACCCATGGATCAACCTCTAGCACTGACCAAAAACAGCATGGATGCTACCCGATCTGTTAGCATCACTCCTACAATGACGTCAGTGGAACGGCAGCAGGTATTTATGCTGTTCTCCACTATTTCTCTCTCTCTCTCTCTCTCTCTCTGTGTGTGTGTGTGTGTGTGTGTGTGTATTTAGCAACTACTTTTTTCTCAACTTGTTTCTGTTCCTTTGTCTTTGCCAACATCATTGCCTGGGACCCAGGTGGCGCTGTGGGTTAAACCACTGAGCCTAGGGCTTGCTGATCAGAAGGTCGGCGGTTCGAATCCCTGTGACGGGGTGAGCTCCTGTTGCTCGGTCCCAGCTCCTGCCAACCTAGCAGTTCGAAAGCACGTCAAAGTGCAAGTAGATAAATAGGTACCGCTACAGCGGGAAGGTAAACGGCATTTCCATGTGCTGCTCTGGTTTGCCAGAAGGAGCTTTGTCATGCTGGCCACATGACCTGGAAACTTTATGCCGGCTCCCTCGGCCAATAACGCGAGATGAGCGTCGCAACCCCAGAGTCGGTCACGACTGGACCTAATGGTCAGGGGTCCCTTTACTTTACCTTTACATCATTGCCTAGTTCCTCTTCCTGTGAGCACATAAATGCAGATTAAAATGTCACAAATGTTTTAATGATTGTGAGTCACCCTGACCATAAGGAGATTCAGGGGCAATTGAAACAACAGCAACATATCAATAAATTTCTGAGCAATCTGCTTCAGCATGTCCCAATAAGTCATATAGCTTGATAGCAAGTAGAAAATCATTCATACATATTTCCTCCTGCCCAACTCTGTTGAAGTCAGAGGGCTGTCCTCAGACAGCCTTCGGACAGCAGAAGAGGCTCCCTGTTGCATTCCCTTCAGTCTTGGAGATCAAAAAAGGAGCAGGCGAAGTTGTGGCCCTGGCTGCCTCTGATCAGCCAGTTCTTCTCAGGAGCTGGCTGAAAGCAACAGATCCTCATTTGCAGGTGATTTGTATCTTTCAAAAGTGATAAAGAGATAAAAACAGATTTTGGATTGCACCACTGCAAGTTTAAGGTGTGGAAATTCCATTATAGAAAGACCTCACATTCAAAAAAGTAAGAAACAACTACCTTCAAACCTCACATGCCTGTGGTGGTGGATGTGGAGACAGAGGGTGCTAGCATTCTCTGCTCCATCGTTACTTGCATTGCCTTTCAGCTCATAGAAAGAGAGATCTCTGCATATTTTACTTCAATGAGTTGGAAGATGTGTTTATTGGAAGGAACCCTTTCCCCACATACTGTAATTTCAAACAACTTAAGAGCTCCCATCTACGTACAGTATTTGAATTAAAGTTTGCCAGTGTTAGTTTCTCATGGATTATTATGGGAAAAAATCTTCAAAGGCTCTTAGATACTTATCTTCTATAGCAAGTTTTTAAAGATCTGGCTATAACACGAGCCTTGTAAAATATCCATTGTTGTCTGGGAATAAACTGTAAGAGGGATGTGATATGACCTTTTGGGGCAAAAGGTCTGATATGACTTGCTGCTCTTTAACATGGAGAGACAGAGATAACTGGAAGCCTGACCTTGACCCAGAATGCAAAAAGCTTTTGAACAGTGAGCAGTCTCTAGCCTATGTAGCAGCTGTGTAGGGAGCCCCCGACACCATTTTCCCTTCCTTCTGCTGACTGAGAACTTGGCTTTCCCAGCCTCTACCTGGAGGTTATTATAATTCCCCCCTCTTGGGCTTCCTATGTTAGTGTCAAGTAAGCAGGATATGTGGTGCAAGCACCAGCATTTTTCTCTGAAGGCCTGGATGGCTGTTTGTGCTTTTTAAAAAAATATTATAGAGGGGCATTTTTTAATTCCTTTAGGAAAATTCCTACCGAATAAAGATAAAACAGTCTTGTTTATACTTCCTTTCCGTCAACTTAGTTTTGTGCCAAGCTGTTCTTCCCACAATGCTCCCCTCCTATTTTACTCTTAGATACATGGGAAGAAGCACAATAGTTTATAAAGCAAGTGGCACATTGGAAATTGCAACCTATGTGAACTAGGATGATAGCACAGACATGCTTGCTAATGTTTTGAGATGATGCTCCTTCTTGATTTACTACAAGCATAATCACACAAGCATTCCTCTTGGAAATTAAAAAAAAAGTTTGGAGAACTTCTCACTCAGCATTCTTAAGTGTTTCTTTAACACTTTGATTTTTATTTGGCACTTCATAGTTGCTCTGAAATCCTTATATACTGTACGTATATATCTGGGATGTGATCTGTACTCTGCCCTGCATTTGGTGTATTATTTTGTATAATCCATTGTACGAGCCCAGCTCTTGCTGTTCTGCATACACCACTGCCTCTCTGTAGCTGGTTCTGATGACAGACAAGGAAGGGAGAGACTCCCATTGACGACATTAGGGCTCTTTGATAAGTCTTACTATTGTTTCTCAGCTTGGCAGCCAGATCTGCCACTCTAAAAGTACATTGGGAACTGTTTTTACTGGATTATACTTGGGAGGTTATGGCCAGATGGTTAGACGTTTTGTTGTATTTGGAACGTGATTGAACTCTTGTCTGAAATTGGATGCTGCTTGCCGATATTATGCTAATCATGGGGTTTTTTTAAGAGAGAGAAAAAGGTTGGCAAGCAGCTCTTTTGCATTGCTTCCATTCATTTCAATGGTGTTGTCTGCACATAGTGAAAGGAGGGTGTCCACAACTGTAATCATGTTACCAAAGCTGTATGGAAATCAGCTACCTTACCGACGCACTCTCCTCTTTACTGGAGTCACGGGTAGGTGCTTTTCATACCAGCAAGATCCACAACCCTACAGAGGAAGCAGCCAGGTCAACTCGATCCACATAGTTCCTATTACAAATGTAATTGGGCTGTTTTCTATTTATTCGCCTATATATAGGGTACATTGTACCTAGTCATTGTGAAGAATACAAAGGATTAAATCAGTGGGACTAAATATTCCTCACTGTTCCTCTCTTTCCTTTGGTAATAAGTATCCTAAGCATGTTTGAATTTGCTATTGGTTCAGGAAGATGCAAATCGCTTTGTTCTCCATAGAAGCAGAACAAACAGCAGCAACCTGTCGCTTTTGTTTTTATATTGCTGAAGCCTGACTATCTTTGATCTTGCAGTCAAATATAATCTCTTCTTAGGGTGCTTTGACTGAACATTTGTTAAACAATGAAATCTCTCTGCTGGTTCCTATGTCATGTGAGGTTTTTGCGGCTAAAGCACATAAAGGATGAAAGGCTTGGTCCCTTTGTGAATGCCCACCTTTTGAGCAGGCTTCTACACTAATCTCAATGAACCAGGACACTCCAGGTGATAGTCTTGAATTTGGTCTTGGGTTCAAGTTCCATGTCAGCTCATTGCTCTTTGGAGTGTCTCGAGCTCTGTTTGCCGCAGGCTTATAAAATAAACCCGTAAAATACATACGGTCTGCTTTGAAAAGGTGTGGTTAACTCCAGTTGATGATGAATTAATGTTCTTAATCTACCTAAGCATTCTGTCTACCTAAGCGTTCCACTTTTCCTGTGCCGCTGGTTGAGTTGACAGCTCTGGGTCAACACATTTAGCAACTTATGAAAGCATTGCTACTAACCATCCCTTGCAGGTTCCAAGTGTCAGTTCTGTTATAAAATCATATTGGGGGGGTTGCAGGACACCATTATTAATGAACAGAGAGGGGTAACCACAGCTTGACAGCTACGGCTACCCAGAGTCCTTCGCACCACCATTTCGCCGCCACAGCTTGGCTCTCCTTCCCTCCACAGACCCGCACCCCCTCCGCAGGGATTAACATATTCAAACACCTCCTAAAATCCAACATAAACTCTGCATTTCCCCTTCGCCTAAGGACAAGCATATGCAACCCTTGCCTAGACATCTGCATTTCCCCTTCGCCTAAGGACAAGCATATGCAACCCTCGCCTAGACAATTATCACAGACAATTATCATAAACTCCACCAAGTAACGCAGCCCATTTTTATACAGCCTTACCATTTTATACAAACCTTATACAAACTTGCTATGAACTTTTACCTTCTCGTGATTATATGCTTGCTTCTTGTGATTATATGTCTGCTGGCCTTATGTGCCTTAAATGTGAGAAACCCCTTATATCCCTTGAAAGGCGTCCCTCCCTATATGCCTAAGAACCTAACCACAACCTCAGTATTACTCTTGATTAATTAGACTAGTGTTCCTCTGTATTAGAAAATAGGTTTGTTAGTATCTCTTTGTATTAGAAAACCACTGTTTTATATTTTAGAACTGTATACGTCAGGATGTATTAGAAATGTTTTCCATACTTATTTTCTGTGCAACCCTTCTCTGACCCCAAGCCCCCCTGAAACCTCCCCATCACCGTCCCATACCCAACGAAGGAAGACACGGACAATAGAAAGATTAGCTTGACAACTTTATTCAAATAAATTGCCATCCTCAACGTAGCCCACCCTTCCATGGCCTGGAGGAAAACACTGCCGGGCGGACTTCCACCCCATGGAAATCGCCAGGAACTGCCCCACCTCTGCACCCATCTTGACTGATTGCCCTTCCTGCCAAACAACAGGGAGCACCATCAACGACAGGAGAAGAGAGATTGACATCTCTCCATCTGAAAGGAAGAGTCATCTCCGCACCCCGTCGCCCTTGTCTCCCCCTCCCTCCTAGTCCAGAGATTTCCATGCATGAACAGGAGGGTATATAGGGGGACTTCACCATTTCCCGGGGTTCCTTCCTTCTTTCCAGAGGCAGGGACCCTACAGCTGTAGCTTTGCATTCTGCAATAAAGGGATCAGTTTGTTTTTCCTGACAGCATCGTGTGGTCTCTGTCATTTTCCCGGCGGAGCTGAACTTAGTGCAAATTTTGGAGCTTCCGACCCGCGTCTGTCCTTCTTAAAAGGCAACGCATTTTGGGGTACATTTTTCATAACAATATGGCGAGCCAGGGCAGGAGACTCCGTTTAGCCGTACTCTTGGGGCGCCGTGGTTGGGGAGCCCAAGCGCACCCAGCCATTTGCAGGGGGGATCCCCTTCCCCGACTGTCCCTGGAGTTCTGGCCTAACTGGGATCCTTAGCGGGACCACACAGGGAAAACAAACAGGATCCAGACGGCCGTGGGGGTTGATTTTACAAGATTTTTCTTCTCCTGATTGTTGCGAGGTGACCAAGCTTCAGGAAAAGAAGGCAGCGCGCTGCGACGTGAGTATCAATAGGGAAATTGGCTTTTCGGGGTGGGAATTGTCACAGCAATCAAACTCTTTCCTATTTTTCATAGCCAAAAAAACCCAAAGCCCGTCGGAGTCTGCCCAGGCTGGAAGGTTTTGCGGCTGCCCTTTTCCTCCCCAAGGCTTGTTGTCCGTCGGAGTTTTGCCCAGATAGCGAGCCTTGGCAACTCTCCCTTCTCTCGCTTAGCTATCCCGGGTGAAGACGCCCCTCTGCCATGGCGACCTTTTGTTAGGTATGACCCATGACCAGAGATTGCAAGTGCGCCCGTTCCCTTTTCCTACTTTTCATTCCTCAGGTCCGATCTGGCATTGCGTAGGCAAGCGTTCAGTAGGACCTGAGTCTAGAGAGCAAGAGGCAGGGAGATTGCTGTGGCACTATTAAATTGTGGGTGGGAATAAGAGTCCTCCTCGGAGTGTGCCCACTTTCCTAGAACGTTTTCCTAAGGAGACTTTCCAAACCCCATTTTTCCCTTAGAGAGCCCTTTAGCAAACCTTCCCAAGCCCACTTTCCTATCGGAGTCGGTCCACTTTCCTATCGGAGTCTGTCCACTTTCCTTAGACGTGCCCCACGTTCCCAAGGAGTCCCCAGAACCCCGAGAGACCCCACAGCCCCGTCGGAGACTGCCCAGGGCTAGAACTTGCGCAAGTGCCCCTTCGGAGACTGACCAGGGCAAAAATGGGTGCACCCCTGTCCAAAGAGACAACTCTGCAGGCTTCAGGGGAGAAATAAGCCCAAGGAGAGCTTACTTCCCGTCTGAACTCTGATAAACGCCTCCAATTGTATTTAAGAAATGTTTCAGGGTCTAAAAAAAAAACAAAAGGAAAAACCAAAACAAAATGCAAGCTTGCTTAAATAATTTTTATGTAAGGGCTTGATCAACCCAAAAACATGGCAAATATTAAAAAGAGTGGAAGTAGTGTGTAAAGGTTTGTTTTAAAGAGGCTGTAGAAGGGTTTTTTTTCTCTCTCCAAAAGTATAAAGAGGTGTGTGTGTGTGTACCTACCCATTTTTCAACAGAAAAGAGGGGCAGGATGGAAGAAAATAAAGAGTTGTAACTTTGAAAATGCTTGCTCAATGCTTTGAAAAAAATTTCGAAACTTGAAAATATTCACTTCATAAACTCCAGCTATAAGTGGATAAGAGATGTACTCAATGTTTAGAAATGTTGTGGGGTTGTGTTTAGATTGGCCACAACATCCATAGACTGCCTTCTTAAGTGTGCATAGTTAAAACTGCCAACTTGTTTTAAATTTCTAGTATAAAGAAACAATGTTGAACCAATCAATCTTAAACATGATAAATATGAGAATGAGGTGTGCAAATGTTGTTATTGAGAGAGGCTACAAAGGGGAGTCTTTCTCCAAGTGACTAGAGGAATATTGACTAAAGGAAAATTGAACAGCTATTCCTATAAAGGTGATTTGTTTGTCAAAAGTAGAGCTTCCATAGCCAGGAATTGTCTATCTGAGTCTAGTTTTAACTTTGATTGTGTTGGACAGAAGGGTTATTGTCGGGCTCCTGATATCAGTCTCTTAAGGAAAAAAACTCATCTGCTAAAGGGTTCTGTATAAAGTTGGTATTTTCATTCAAATCTTGTGAATCCTGTATCTTAGAGGGTTAGACTAAATGACCTCAGGGTCCCTTCTAACTTCCATTTTAGAGCTATGTGAAAGGCAATGTGTCTGATGTGGTGATGGGTTGAAATTCAGCCCAGCTCTGCTTTCTGGCAAGGAAAGATTATTGGTTTTCAGAGTTGGAACAAGAGTGTCATTGTTGTTATGGAGTGATTATATAAGTTTTTATCACTTTCTCTATTAAGGTTTAAAGTTTAAGCACATATGAAAGTCTTGAACATTTCCCAATCTTTATCCAATCTTAAGATTTGCTAAAGGCTTCTATATAACGTTGGTACTTTTAATCTTCCCCTTCCTTATTTTTCCCTTAGTACACACGTGTGCTTCCGTGATAGGGCATAGCCCGTGTTTCCTTCCCAGTCAGGCATCTGTACTCAAATGTATGTGTATCCTAAGGGCGGTGATAGTGTTGAGATCCCCATATTTCAGAAGGGGTGGACTAGATTACTCAAGCACTGAAAAGTGAGTTTAAACTCTGGTGGCTTAGTGAAATGGCCTGAATTCAGTCAAGCTTTACTCTTTGGTGGAGAAGGATGGAAAGACAGATTTTTAAAGTTTGGCATGAAGAGTTTGAGGTGCCACTTAGAAAGAGGTAGAGATGGTATATCATACATTGGAAATGAATGTCTGGTGTTTTCCCCCCCCCCCCCACCATATTGTCAGCTATTTTTTAACTGCAAAACTCCACCCAACAGTTCAAGCACATACAAATTCATAATCAAGCAGAATGAGCCTTGACCATCCCTGTACATAAAGGCCAGAAGAATTAGTCTGGAAGATGGTGAGGCTGAGATGAGTGAGAATGTTGAATATCATTAAGTCTGCTCTGGCCATATCACCCATAGATAAGGGGGCAGAGAATTTAGTCTGCCATGGCTGTAATAAATTAATTAAAAACAAACGAAAACATTTGCAATTACGAATTCACCCCGAACCCTGTAGATAAAGGGGGCAAATCAAGATTTATTTTGCCTGGGGTATGAGATGTTTATATAGTACAGTAAACATGGCTAATTAGTGCCATGACTTCATTAAGGAGTTTAATTTGACCAAACTTTTATTGCAGCTTTCTTGTGAAAGTATTGGGTTGGGTTGTCTGTGAAAACATTGGGTTGTCTGGATGTTGAAGTTTTATATATTTAAAGTTTAAGATTTATAAGCCTGCTTCCTAAGCAGCAAGGAACAGGAAGTAAGAGGTGTCAGAAATATCTCAGGACACAAAAGCTATAGAAATGGATTTAAACTGACCAAAAATAATTTAATTTGACCACTTTTTGTTGCTGGTTTGGTGGAAGTGTAAATTGTTGGGTTTCTGTGTAAAATCTAACCTATTCACCCTTCCCTTCCTCTATTCAAATGGTAATTTAGCCAACACCAGCAACACTTTCAAGTGGTACAATGGATTTCTGAATCATGAACTTTGTACATGCACAGAGGCTATGCCAGCTTGAAGAGAAAAATAGAGAGAAAAAGGAGGTTAAAAACAAAACAAAACAAAAACAGCAACCAAATGCTGAAGGGCCTGTGCCATGCAGGGGAAAATTTGTTTAAATTTCCTTATGTGTCTTTGACTCCAGGGGGTCACTTGAGAAAACAAAAGGGTCAAGTGTTGGACCATCATTCCAAATCTAATATGCAAAATTCTTTCCAGAGGTAAATATCTCAGCACTCCCACTTTGAGTTCATCGCTTGAGTACTTTCATCGCTTGAGTACTTTTTGTTGTTGTTTGTTTCCCCTTTCAACAGGATACTGATTGTGATTTTAGTCAAGGGCTTAGAAAAAACTCCAGACTATGCAAACCAAGGGTCTGCTCCCCCTTTCCAATGGGTATTCAGGAAGCACCTTCAGATACTTATCTCGCATTTGCATTTCACCCCAAGCATTAACTCCTGCATAACCTCCCCCCTTGCAAAGTTCCAACCTAACATGCAAAAATTATTCTCACAGCTTTCCCAGGAAGAACATTTCTAAAGGATATGTGAACCTTTAAGAAGACTAAACTCCAGTAACAAGTGTTTATTTTTTCCTTTCTCCCACAGCAAAAAAAAAAAGGGGGGGGAGTGAAGTGATACAAACAGTAATTTCCTTTTTCCTCTTTTATTATTTCTCTTTGGCTTTGACGCTTCTCTTTAGCTTACAAATAATCTGCTTCCATTTATTAAATCAGTTTTTCCATTATGTCTATGAAATTAATCTAACCATACTTGTACAACTTTAGATTGCTACTCTTTATTTTCATTTGAGATGCTCATTATTAGAAATTGTGTGTTTTAGCATTTATTTATTTATTTTGGTTCCTCATATGTCAGTGTTTTGTTTTGTTATATTTTGGGGCATGTCCATCAGTCCATCACGTGGAATGCCAATATTAACCTGTGTGGTCTTTATAATGTCTTCATATTATTTGATAATAATTTTTTTTTAATCTGAGATTTTTGTGTCAAGTCCTTCTTAAAAAAAAAAAAAATTGTTGTTTGAGTGGTAATCTAAATATCATTTTGTTTTTATTTATGCATTTTTTCTATTTCTACTTTTTCTTCCTGTACATACGAATGTAGCATCTAAGTCATTCTTTCCTGTAAATAATAATAGTAATAATAATCCCTTTCAAACAGGATACGCGAACCTCAAAGAGAATTCAGAACCACACATGGAAAATGTTAATAACTTATCAATTGTGTCCTAATTAACAAAATTGTTGTCCTCCACAGCCAAACTAGGTGAAGTAAATTAAACAGACTGAGTAGACAATAACAGCAGTAATTAAATATGAATGATAATAATATTTAAATGAATAAAATGCTTAACTATGATCACATATTATTTCCAGCTTCCCAAGAAGAACTTTATAGAATATTTTCCCCTTTATTATTATTATTATTTAACTAATTATATCTTCAGGCCCCAACCCCCTACAGGCCTATTTTCAAAAGGATGTTTTACAGGAAATCAAATGCTAATACCATCCCCTCACCACCTTACCAACCTGCCAATGCATCACAGTGGCCACAACAATTTATTCCCATAAAAGACTTGAGAAACTAAGTAATTGAATTATGAAGGGCATTTTATCTCTTAGCTATAATGTTTCAGCAAGGTTTAGAAGTGCTGTTAACTTCCTCCCAGTGACTCAAAGGCAGACAAGAAAAGCCCTTGTGCCCAAGGTTGGAAATACATGCAAAAGCAGCAAGAATTATCTCAAGTTCACCCAATTGCCTCAAGATATACAAATGGTGTAGACTTAACAATGCGAAGGTTTTATGCATTATGTGTTATTATGTAGGAATGCTGAAATGTGTCAAATGGGACGGACAAGGGGGGGGGAATGAGTTACAAGGATATTTCTTTTTTTATTTTAGACTGTGCCCTCAAGATTGTGCAACTGATATATAATTATGTTTTATGTTACGTGATATTCTGCAGAAACCTTGACCTATGTCTGACAAGTATATGTTATTTCCACAAAAGGGGGGGGGGCATTTTTGTGTGTAATTGCTTTCATGTTTTATGTATAGTTAGTTATTGTATAGTGTAACATTCCTTATGCACCCAATGGTGGTATTATTCCTTATACGCCCAATGGAGGACTCGCCCAATGGAGGACTCATGTTTTCTAAAAGATCAGGCGATTGCATAGTCCATTGTTGAGATTTAGATCAATTTATGACCACATTTCCTTATCTCACCTGGCACTTTGTAGTGTGCCAGCCTTCTTTTTACCAAGAAGCAGTTTCAGGATTCATGAAACCAGCAGATACAAGAAGGTGTATATGCCTTGATTTACCTGGAATGATTCCTTATAGAATTAAATTGACCAATTTGGACATGTGCCCTTTTCAGAATGGTTTTTATGGGGCTGTATAAATTATAATTGGGTCAGTTCTAATTGGGCAAGTGAATCCAAGGTGCAAGTAGCTTTCTCCCTTTAAGAGTAACTGAGCAACTCCCTACTACAGTGCAAGACCAGAGCCTATAATAAAAAAATCCCATAGAAAGCCCAAGGCAAAGGCATCTCTCTCATGACATGTCCAAACCTGTGGCAGCTATGGTGAGTGCCAGGTGACATGGTCGATATGAAAGCCCTAAGGGGATTCACCAGGGATTGTTGCTGCTGTGCCATGATGGAGGTGTGAGACCAGAGGAGAGCTAGCTTTGACACCTGACAACACACAAAAAGGTAAAAACAAACAAACAAACTACGCTTTCCAGTCAATATTGGTGGATCTTCTGGTAAATGTAAAGCATAGACCACTTGTTTTTCCCATAAGTGCTAGAATACTGCTGCATACAGTGAAATGGAGAATGCGTCACTGTCGATTATATGAGGCAATGATTGGTTGTTACACAACAATATTGCCTCAGAGAGGGGACACTGTTATAAAATCATATTGGGGGGGTTGCAGGACACCATTATTAATGAACAGAGAGGGGTAACCACAGCTTGACA